>NW_012290209.1:0-4115 GCF_000151885.1 Dipodomys ordii | reverse complement strand
GCAGAATCAGTACCAGAAGAAGCTGAAGATGCAGAACCAGAAAGTTTAAGCAGAAGGAATAGCAGAAGAACGAGAAGGAGAAACAGAAGGAGAAGCAGAAGGAGACGCAGGAAAAGCAGAAGAAACAGAAGCAGACGGAGAAGAAGGAGAAGGAGAAGCCGAAGCAGAAGAAGAAGCAGAAGGAAAAGCACAAGCAGAAGGAGATGCAGAAGGAGAAGCAGGAGATGCAGAAGAAGCAGAAGCAGAAGGAGAAGAAGGAGAAGAATCAGAATCAGAAGAAGCAGAAGCAGAAATAGAAAGAGAAGCCGACGAAGAGAAGCAGAACGAGAAGCAGGAGAAGCAGGAGAAGCACAAGCGGGAGAAGCAGAAGAAGAAGAAACAGAAGAAGGAGAAGGAGCAGAAGCAGAAGGAGAAGCAGAAAGAGAAGCAGGAAAAGCAGAAGAAGCAGAAGCAGGAGAAGCAGAAGGAGAAGAAACAGGAGAAGTTCAAGAAGCAGAAGCAGAAGCAGAAGGAGAAGCAGAAACAGAAGGAGAAGCAGAAAGAGAAAGAGGGGAAGCAGAAGAAGCAGAAGCAGGAGAAGCAGAAGCATAAGAATCCGAAGAAGCAGAAGCAGAACCTGAAGCAGAAGGAGAAGCAGAATAAGCCGAATCTGGAGAAGCAGAATGAGAAGCTGAAGTACAAGCAGAAGCAGAAGCAGAAAGAGAATCAAAACAGAAGGAGAGGCAGAAGAAACAGAAGAAGCAGAAGCAGTAGCAGTTGCAGCAGAAGCAGAAGGAGAAGCAGAAGGAAAAGCAGAAGAACGAGAAGGAGAAGGAGAAACAGAAGGAGAAGCAGAAGGAGAATCAGAAGGAGAAGCAGAAGAAGCAGAAGGAGAAGCAGAAGGAGAAACAGAAGCAGAAGAAACAGCAGAAAGAGAAGCAGAAGCAGAAGAAGATGCAGACGGAGAAGCAGGAGAAGCAGAAGAAGCAGAAGCAGAAGGAGAAGTAGAAGAAGGAGAAGGAGAAGGAAGAGCCGCAGAAGCAATAGGAGAAGCAGAAAGAGAAGCAGAAGCAGAATGAGAAGCAGAAAGAGAAGCAGGAATAGCAGAAGAAGCAGGAAAAGCAGAAGCAGAAGAAAGAGAAGAAGACGAAGAAGAAGAAGAAGAAGCATAAGGAGAAGCATAAGGAGAAGCATAAGGAGAAGTATAAGGAGAAGCAGTAGAAGCAGAAGAAGCAGAAGCAGGAGAAGCAGAAGCAGAAGAAAAAGAATAAGCAAAAGAAGCAGAAGCAGAAGTAGTGGGAGAAGCAGAAGAAGGAGAAGGAGAAGGAGCAGCAGAAGGAGAAGCAGAAGCAGAAAGAGAAGCAGAAACAGAAGGAGAACAAGAAGGAGAAGCAGGAGAATCAGAAGAAGCAGAAAGAGAAGGAGAAGAAGGAGAAGCAGAAGTAGAATCCGAAGAAACAGAAAAAGAAGAAGCAGAAGAAACAGAAGCAAAAGAAACAGAAGAAGGAGAAGAGCAGAAACAGAAGCAGAAGGAGAAGCAGATGCAGAAGGAGAAGCAGAAAGAGAAGCAGGAGAAGCAGAAGAAGCAGGAGAAGCAGAAGCAGAAGAAACAGGAGAAGCCGAAGAAGCAGAAGCAGAATCTGAAGCAGTAGGAGAAACAGAAGAAGCACAATCTGAAGCAGAAGCAGAAGAAACAGAAATAGTAGAATAAGCAGAAGCAGAAGCACCAGGACAAGCAGAAGAACAAGAAGGAGAAGGCGAAAGAGAAGGATTAGGATTAGGAGAAGCCAAAGGATAAGCTGAAGCAGAAAGAGACGCAGAAGGAGAAGCAGAACGAGAAGCAGGAGAAGCAGAAGCAAGAGAAGCAGAAGAAACAGAAGACGCAGAAGCAGAATGAGAAGCAGAAGGAGAAATTGAAGCAGAAGTAGAAGCAGAAGCAGAAGGAGAAGCAGAAGAAGGAGAAGTAGAAGCAGAAAGAGAAGCAGAACGAGAAGCAGGAGAAGCAGAAGCAGGAGAAGCAGAAGCAGAAGAAAAAGAAGAAGGAGAAGAAGCAGAAGCAGAAGGAGAAGCAGAAAAAAAGGAAAAGCAGAAAGAGAAGCAGGAGAAGCAGAAGAGGCAGCAGCAGGAGAAGCAGAAGCAGAAGAAGCCGACGAAGCAGAAGCAGAACCTGAAGCAGAAGGAGAAGCAGAAGAAGCAGAATCTGGAGAAGCAGAAGGAGAAGCAGAAGCAGAAAGAGAAGCAAAAGCAGAAGGAGAAGCAGAAGGAGAAGCAGAAGAAACAGAAGAAGCAGAGGCAGAAGCAGAAGAAGCAAAAGATGCAGAAGCAGAAGGAGAAGCAGAAGGAAAAGCACAAGAACGAGAAGGTGAGGGAGAAGGAGAAACAGAAGGAGAAGCAGAAAGAGAAGCAGAAGAAGGAGCAGGAGAAGGAAAAGCAGCAGGAGAAGCAGAAAGAGCAGCAGAAGGAGGAGCAGGAGATGCAGAAACAGGAGAAGCATAAGCAGAACAAAATGGAGCAGGACAAGAAGCAGAAGCAGAAGGAGAAGCAGAAACAGAAGGAGAAGCAGAAAGAGAAGGAGGGGAAGCAGAAGAAGCAGAAGCAGGAGAAGCAGTGGCATAAGAATCCGAAGAAGCAGAAGGAGAACCTCAGGCAGAAGGAGAAGCAGGAGAAGCAGAAGAAGCAGAATCTGGAGAAGGAGAAGGAGAAGCAGAAGCAGAAAGAGAATGAAAATCAGAAGGAGAAGCAGAAGAAACAGAAGGAGAAGCAGTAGCAGTTGTAGCAGAAGCAGAACGAGAAGCAGAAGGAAAAGCAGAAGAAGAAGAAGGAGAAGGAGAAACAGAAGGAGAAGCAGAAGGAGAAGCAGAAAGAGAAGCAGGTTAAGCAGAAGAAGAAGGAGAATAAGAAGGAGAAGCAGAAGAAGGAGAAGGAGAAGCAGAAGCAGAAAAAGATGCAGAAGGAAAAGCAGAAGAAGCAGAAGCAGAAGGAGAAGCAGGAAAAGCAGAAGAAGCAGAAGCAAAAGGAGAAGCAAAAGAAGGAGAAGGAGAAGCAGAGGCAGAAGAAGAAGCATAAGGCCAAGCACAAGCAGAAGGAGATGCAGAAGGAGAAGCACAAGAAGCAGAAGAAGCAGAAGATGAAGGAGAAGCAGAAGTAGGAGAAGGAGAAGGAGGAGAAGCAGAAGCAGAAGGAGAAGCAGAGCGGAATGGGAAGCAGAAAGAGAAGCAGGAGAAACACAAGAAGCAGAAGCAGGAGAAGCAGCAGAAGAAGTAGAATCAGAAATTCAGGCAGGAGAAACAGAAGAAGCAGAAGCAGAAGCAGAAGGCGAAGCAAAAAGAGAAGGAGGAGAAGGAGAAGTAGAAGAAGCAGCAGAAGGAGAAGCAGCAGAAGAAGCAGAAAAACAAGCAGGAGAAGCAGAAGCACAAAGAGAAGTAGAAGCAGAAGAAGCAGAAGCAGAATAAGAAGCAGTAGAAGCATAAGAAGCAGAAGCAGGAGAAGCAGAAGCAGAAGATAAAGAAGAAGCATAAGAAGCAGAAGCAGAGGGAGAAACAGAAGAAGGAGAAAGAGCAGCAAAAGGTGAAGCAGAAGGAGATGCAGAAGCAGAAAGCGAAGCAGAAACAGAAGGAGAAGAAGAAGGAGAAGTTGGAGAATCAGAAGAAGCAGAAGCAGAAGCAGAAAGGGAAGGAGAAGAAGGAGCAGGAGAAGCAGAAGAAGCAGAAGCGGGAGAAGCAGAAGAAGAAGAAACAGAAGAAAGAGAAGGAGCAGAAGGAGAAGCAGAAGCAGAAGGAGGAGCAGAAAGAGAGGCAGAAGAAGCCGTAGCAGGAGAAGCAGAAGCAGAAGAAACAGAAGAAGCCCAAGAAGCAGAAGGAGAACCTGAAGCAGAAGGACAAGCAGAAGCAGCAGAAGCTGGAAAAGCAGAAGCAGAAGAAACAGAACAAGGAGAAGAAGCAGAAGCAGAACGAGAAGCAGAAGAAGAAGAAGGAGAAAGAGAAGGATTAGGAGTAGGAGGAGCAGAAGGAGAATCAGAAGCAGAAAGAGTAGCAGAAGGAGAAGCAGAAGGAGAAACAGAAGAAGCAGAAGTAGGAGAAGCAGAAGAAGAAGCAGAATGAGAAGCACAAGAAGGAGAAATTGAAGGAGAAGGAGAA
>NW_012290208.1:0-7352 GCF_000151885.1 Dipodomys ordii | reverse complement strand
GGAGAAACAGAAGAAGCACAATCTGAAGCAGAAGCAGAAGAAACAGAAATAGTAGAATAAGCAGAAGCAGAAGCACCAGGACAAGCAGAAGAACAAGAAGGAGAAGGCGAAAGAGAAGGATTAGGAGTAGGAGAAGCAAAAGGATAAGCAGAAGCAGAAAGAGACGCAGAAGGAGAATCAGCACGAGAAATAGGAGAAGCAAGAGAAGCAGAAGAAACAGAAGACGCAGAAGCAGAATGAGAATCAGAAGGAGAAATTGAAGCAGAAGCAGAAACAGAAGGAGAAGCAGAAGCAGAAGGAGAAGGAGAAGGAGAAAAAGAAGCAGAACGAGAAGCAGGAGAAGCAGAAGCAGGAGAAGCAGAAACAGAAAAAACAGAAGAAGGAGAAGAAGCAGAAGCAGAAGGAGAAGCAGAAACAGAAGGAAAAGCAGAAAGAGAAGCAGGAGAAGCAGAAGAAGCAGCAGCAGGAGAAGCAGAAGCAGAAGAAGCCGAAGAAGCAGAAGCAGAACCTGAAGCAGAAGGAGAAGCAGGAGAAGCAGAAAAAGCAGAATCTGGAGAAGCAGAAGGAGAAGCAGAAGCAGAAAGAGAAGCAAAAGCAAAAGGAGAAGCAGAAGAAACAGAAGAAGCAGAGGCAGTACCAGAAGAAGCAGAAGATGCAGAAGCAGAAGGAGAAGCAGAAGGAAAAGCAGAAGAACGAGAAGGAGAAGTAGAAGGAGAAACAGAAGAAGCAGAAAGAGAAGCAGAGGAAGGAGCAGGAGAAGGAAAAGCAGCAGGAGAAGCAGAAAGAGCAGCAGAAGGAGAAGCAGGAGATGCAGAAACAGGAGAAGCAGATGCAGAAGAAACATGAGAAGGACACGAAGCAGAAGCAGAAGGAGAAGCATAAACAGAAGGAGAAGCAGAAAGAGAAGGAGGGGAAGCAGAAGAAGAAGAAGAAGGATTGGCAGAAGCTTAAGAATCTGAAGAAGCAGAAGCAGAACCTGAAGCAGAAGGAGAAGCAGGAGAAGCAGAAGAAGCAGAATCTGGATAAGCAGAAGGAGAAGCAGAAGGAGAAGCAGAAAGAGAATCAAAAGCAGAAGGAGAAGCAGGAGAAGCAGAAGAAGCAGAATCTGGATAAGCAGAATGAGAAGCAGAAGCGGAAAGAGAATCAAAAGCAGAAAGAGAAGCAGAAGAAACAGAAGAACAGAAGCAGTAGCATTTGCAGCAGTAGGAGAAGCAGAAGGAAACGCAGAAGAACGAGAAGGAGAAGGAAAAACAGAAGGAGAAGCAGAAAGACAATCAGAAGGAGAAGCAGAAGAAGCAGAAGGAGAAGCAGAAGGAGAAGCAGAAGCAGAAGAAGAAACATAAGGACAAGCACAAGCAGAAGGAGATGCAGAAGGAGAAGCAGGAGAAGCAGAAGAAGCAGAAGCAGAAGAAGAAGTAGAAGCAGGAGAAGGAGAAAGAAGAGCAGCAGAAGCAATAGGAGAAGCAGAAGGAGAAGCAGAAGTAGAACGAGAAGCAGAAAGAGAAGCAGTAGAAGCAGAAGAAACAGGAAAAGCAGAAGCAGAAGAAAGAGAAGAAGAAGAAGAAGAAGAAGAAGAAGAAGAAGAAGAAGAAGAAGAAGAAGAAGAAGAAGAAGAAGAAGAAGAAGAAGAAGAAGAAGAAGAAGGAGAAGCATAAGGAGAAGCATAAGGAGAAGCAGTAGAAGCAGAAGAAGCAGAAGCAGGAGAAGCAGAAACAGAAGAAAAGGAATAAGCATAAGAATCAGAATCAGAGGAAGAAGCAGTAGGAGCAGGAGAAGGAGAAGCAGAACGAGAATCAGAAGGAGAAGCAGAAGTAGGAGAAGCAGAAGAAGTAGCAGAAGGAGAAGCAGAAGAAGATGCAGAAGGAGAAGCAGGAGAAGCAGGAGAAGCAGAAGCAGAAGGAGAAGCAGAGGAGAAGAAGAAGGAGAAGGAAGAAGAGGAAGGGCCAGCAGAAGCAGTAGGAGAAGCAGAAGGAGATGGAGAAGCAGAATGAGAAGCAGAAAGAGAAGCAGTAGAAGCAGAAGAAGCAGGAGAAGCAGAAGAAGGAGAAGAAGAAGTAGAAGAAGAAGAAGAAGAAGAAGAAGAAGAAGAAGAAGAAGAAGAAGAAGAAGAAGAAGAAGAAGAAGAAGAAGAAGAAGAAGAAGAAGAAGAAGAAGGAGAAGCTTAAGGGGAAGCATAAGGAGAAGCATAAGGAGAAGCATAAGGAGAAGCAGTAGATGCAGGAGAAGCAGAAGAAATAGAATAAGCAAAAGAAGCAGAAGCAGAAGCAGTGGGAGAAGCAGAAGAAGGAGAAGGAGAAGGAGCAGCAGAAGGAGAAGCAGAAGCAGAAAGAGAAGCAGAAACAGAATGAGAACAAAAGGAGAAGCAGGAGAATCAGAAGAAGCAGAAGTAGAAACATAAAGAGAAGTAGAAGAAGGAGAAGCAGAAGTAGAATCAGAAGAAACAGAAGAAGAAGAAGAAACAGAAGCAAAAGAAACAGAAGAAGGAGAAGAGCAGAAGCAGAAGCAGAAGGAGAAGCAGAAAGAGAAGCAGGAGAAGCTGAAGAAGCAGGAGAAGCAGAAGCAGAAGAAACAGGAGAAGCCGAAGAAGCAGAAGCAGAATCTGAAGCAGAAGGAGAAACAGAAGAAGCACAATCTGAAGCAGAAGCAGAAGAAACAGAAATAGTAGAATAAGCAGAAGCAGAAGCACCAGGAGAAGCAGAAGAAGAAGAAGGAGAAGGTGAAAGTGAAGGATTAGGAGTAGGAGAAGCAAAAGGATAAGCAGAACCACAAAGAGACGCAGAAGGAGAAGCAGCACGAGAAGTAGGAGTAGCAGCAGAAGAAGAAGCAGGAGAAGCAGAAGAAACAGAAGGCGAGGAAGCAGAATGAGAAGCAGAAGGAGAAATTGAAGCAGAAGCAGAAGGAGAAGCAGAAGCAGAAGAAGAAGCAGAAGAAGGAGAAGGACAAGGAGAAGGAGAAAGAGAAGCAGAAAGAGAAGCAGAACGAGAAGCAGGAGAAGCAGAAGCTGGAGAAGCCGAAGCAGAAGAAACAGAAGAAGGGGAAGAAGCAGAAGCAGAAGGAGAAGCAGAAACAGAAGGAAAAGCAGAAAGAGAAGCAGGAGAAGCAGAAGAAGCAGCAGCAGAAGAAGCAGAAGCAGAAGAAGCCGAAAAAGCAAAAGCAGAACCTGAAGCAGAAGGAGAAGCAGGAGAAGCAGAAGAAGTAGAATCTGGAGAAGCAGAAGGAGAAGCAGAAGCAGAAAGAGAAGCAAAAGCAGAAGGAGAAGCAGAAGAAAGAGAAGAAGCAGAGGCAGTATCAGAAGAAGCAGAAGATTCAGAAGCAGAAGGAGAAGCAGAAGGAAAAGCAGAAGAACTAGAAGGAGAAGGAGAAGGAGAAACAGGAGTAGAAGCAGAAAGAGAAGCAGAAGATGAGCAGTAGAAGGAAAAGCGGCAGGAGAAAAAGAAAGAGCAGCAGATGGAGAAGCAGCACGAGAAGTAGGAGTAGCAGGAGAAGAAGAAGCAGGAGAAGCAGAAGAAACAGAAGGCGCAGAAGCAGAATGAGAAGCAGAAGGAGAAATTGAAGCAGAAGCAGAAGCAGAAGGAGAAGCAGAAGCAGAAGAAGAAGCAGAAGAAGGAGAAGGACAAGGAGAAGGAGAAAGAGAAGCAGAAAGAGAAGCAGAACGAGAAGCAGGAGAAGCAGAAGCTGCAGAAGCCGAAGCAGAAGTCACAGAAGAAGGGGAAGAAGCAGAAGGAGAAGCAGAAACAGAAGGAAAAGCAGAAAGAGAAGCAGGAGAAGCAGAAGAAGCAGCAGCAGAAGAAGCAGAAGCAGAAGAAGCCGAAAAAGCAAAAGCAGAACCTGAAGCAGAAGGAGAAGCAGGAGAAGCAGAAGAAGCAGAATCTGGAGAAGCAGAAGGAGAAGCAGAAGCAGAAAGAGAAGCAAAAGCAGAAGGAGAAGCAGAAGAAACAGAAGAAGCAGAGGCAGTATCAGAAGAAACAGAAGATTCAGAAGCAGAAGGAGTAGCAGAAGGAAAAGCAGAAGAACTAGAGGATAAGGAGAAGGAGAAACAGGAGTAGAAGCAGAAAGAGAAGCAGAAGAAGGAGCAGTAGAAGGAAAAGCGGCAGGAGAAAAAGAAAGAGCAGCAGAAGGAGAAGCAGGAAATGCAGAAACAGGAGAAGAACAAGCAGAAGAAACAGGAGAAGGACAAGAAGCAGAAGCAGAAGGAGAAGCAGAAAGAGAAGGAGGGGAAGCAGAAGAAGCAGAAGCAAGAGAAGCAGAAGCATAAGAATCCGAAGAAGCAGAAGCAGAACCTGAAGCAGAAGGAGAAGCAGAAGAATCAGAATCTGGAGAAGCAGAATGAGAAGCAGAAGGAGAAGCAGAAGCAGAAAGAGAATCAAAAGCAGAAGGAGAAGCAGAAGAAACAGAAGAAGTAGAAGCAGTAGCAGTTGTAGCAGAAGCAGTAGGAAAAGCAGAAGGAAAAGCAGGAGAACGAGAAGGAGAAGGAGAAACAGAAGGAGAAGCAGAAGGAGAAGCAGAAAGAGAAGCAGGTAAAGCAGAAGAAGAAGCAGAAGGAGAATCAGAAGGAGAAGCAGAAGAAGGAGAAGGAGAAGCAGAAGAAGATGCAGAAGGAGAGGCAGAAGAAGCAGAAGCAGAAGGAGAAGCAGGAAAAGCAGAAGAAGCAGAAGCAAAAGGTGAAGCAAAAGAAGGAGAAGGAGAAGCAGAGGCAGAAGAAAAAGCATAAGGACAAGCAAAAGCAGAAGGAGATGCAGAAGGAGAAGCAGGAGAAGCAGAAGAAGCAGAAGCTGAAAGAGAAGCAGAAGTAGGAGAAGGAGAAGGAGGAGAAGCAGAAGCAGAAGGAGAAGCAGAAGCAGAATGAGAAACAGAAAGAGAAGCAGGAGGAGGACAAGAAGCAGAAGCAGGAGAAGCCGAAAGAGAAGAAGCAGAAACAGAAGCAGAAGGAGATGCAGAAGCAGAAGGAGAAGCAGCAGAAGAAGTAGAACCAGAAATTCAGGCACGAGAAACAGAAGAAGCAGAAGCAGAAGGAGAAGCAAAAAGAGAAGCAGAATGAGAAGTAGAAAAAGCAGAAGAAGAAGCAGAAAAACAAGCAGGAGAAGCAGAAGCAGAAAGAGAAGTAGAAGCAGAAGAAGCAGAAGAAGAAGAAGCAGTAGAAGCATAAGAAGCAGAAGCAGAGGGAGAAACAGAAGAAGGAGAAGGAGCAACAGAAGGTGAAGCAGAAGGAGATGCAGAAGCAGAAAGAGAAGCAGAAATAGAAGGAGAAGAAGAAGGAGAAGTTGGAGAATCAGAAGAAGCAGAAGCAGAAAGAGAAGCAGAAGAAGGAGAAGGAGAAGCAGAAGGAGAAGGACAAGCAGGAGAAGCAGAAGAAGCTGAAGCTGGAGAAGCTTAAGAAGAAGAAGAAGAATAAGAAGAAGAAGAAGAAACTGAAGATGGAGAAGGAGCAGAAGGAGAAGCTGAAGCAGAAGGAGAAGCAGAAAGAGAAGCAGAAGAAGCAGAAGAAGCAGTAGCAGGTGAAGCAGAAGCAGAAGAAACAGAAGAAGCCGAAGAATCAGAAGGAGAACCTGAAGCAGAAGGAGATGCAGAAGCAGCAGAAGCTGGAAAAGCAGAAGCAGAAGAAACCGAACAAGCAGAAGAAGCAGAAGCAGAACGAGAAGCAGAAGAAGAAGGAGAAAGAGAAGGATTAGGAGTAGGAGGAGCAGAAGCAGAATAAGAAGCAGAAAGAGAAGCAGAAGAAGAAGCAGAAGGAGAAACAGAAGAAGCAGAAGCAGGAGAAGCAGAAGCAGAAGCAGAATGAGAAGCACAAGAAGGAGAAATTGAAGGAGAAGGAGAAGGAGACGGAGAAGCAGAAGGAGAAGTAGGAGAAGCAGAAGAAGAAGAAGCAGGAGATGCAGAAACAGAAGGAGAAGAGCAGAAGCAGAAGGAGAAGCAGAAGGAGAAGCAGAAGAAGCAGAAGCTGAAGCAGAAGAAGAAGAAACAGAAAAAGCAGAAGAAGCAGAAGAAGAAGCAGCAGGAGAAGCAGAAGAAGAAGAAGGAGAAGGAGAAAGAGAAGGATTAGGAGTAGGAGAAACAGAAGGATAAGCAGAAGCAGAAAGAGAAGGAGAATGAGAAGGAGAAGCAGGAGAAGCAGAAGAAGCAGAAGCAGGAGAAGCAGAAGCAGAAGAAACATAGGAAGGAGAAGAAGCAGAAGGAGAAGCAGAAACAGAAGGAAAAGCAGAAAGAGAAGCAGGAGAAGCAGAAGAAGCAGCAGCAGGAGAAGCAGAAGCAGAAGAAGCAGAAGAAGCAGAAGCAGAACCTGAAGCAGAAGGAGAAGCAGGAGAAGCAGAAGAAGCAGAATCTGGAGAAGAAGAAGGAGAAGCAGAAGCAGAAAGAGAAGCAAAAGCAGAAGGAGAAGCAGAAGGGGAAGCAGAAGAAACAGAAGAAGCAGAGGCAGTAGCAGAAGAAGCAGAAGATGCAGAAGGAGAAGCAGATGGGAAAGCATAAGAACGAGAAGGAGAAGGAGTAGGAGAAACAGAAGGAGAATCAGAAAGAGAAGCAGAAGAAGGAGCAGGAGAAGTAAAAGCAGCAGGAGAAGCAGAAAGAGCAGCAGGAGGAGAAGCAGAAGATTCAGAAACAGGAGAAGCAGAAGCAGAAGATACAGGAGAAGGACAAGAAGCAGAAGCAGAAGGAGAAGCAGAAACAGAAGGAGAAGCAGAAAGAGAAGGAGGGGAAGCAGAAGAAGCAGAAGCAGGAGAAGCAGAAGCATAAGAATCCGAAGAAGCAGAAGCAGAACCTGAAGCAGAAGGAGAAGCAGGGGAAGCAGAAGAAGCAGAATATGGAGAAGCAGAATGAGAAGCTGAAGGAGAAGCAGAAGCGGAATGAGAATCAAAAGCAGAAGGAGAAGCAGAAGAAACAGAAGAAGCAGTAGCAGTTGCAGCAGAAGCAGAAGGAGAAGCAGAAGGAAAAGCAGAAGAAGGAGAACAAGAAGGAGAAACAGAAGCAGAAGGAGAATCAGAAGGAGAAGCAGAAGAAGCAGAAGGACAAGCAGAAACAGAAGAATAAGCATAAGGACAAGCACAAGCAGAAGGAGATGCAGAAGGAGAAGCATGAGAAGCAGGAGAAGCAGAAGCAGAAGAAGAAGTAGAAGTAGGAGAAAGAAAAGGAAGAGCAGCAGAAGCAATAGGAGAAGCAGAAGCAGAAGGAGAAGCAGAATGAGTAGCAGAAAGAGAAGCAGTAGAACCAGAAGAAGCAGGAAAAGCAGAAGCAGAAGAAAGAGAAGAAGAAGAAGAAAAAGAAGAAGAAGAAGAAGAAGAAGAAGAAGAAGAAGAAGAAGAAGAAGAAGAAGAAGAAGAAGAAGAAGAAGAAGAAGAAGGAGAAAAAGAAGAAGAAGA
>NW_012290207.1:0-1313 GCF_000151885.1 Dipodomys ordii | reverse complement strand
CCATAACTAAATATACATATATATGTATACATACTTATATAAAATGCATATATACTTTTTTGGCATGCTTTTTATATAAGGTTCGCTATATAGTTCAGCCTGGCCTAAACTCAAGATTTCTCCTACCTCAGACTCCCAAATGCTGGAATTATAGGAATGCATTACATATGCAGCTGCACTTTTTTTTTTTTTTTGGGTCCGGTCGTGGGGCATGAACTCTGGGCCTGGGCGCTGTCCCTCAGCTCTTCAGCTCAAGGCTAGCACTCTACTACTTGAGCCACAGCGCCACTTCCGGCTCTTTTCGTTTTGCTTATATGGTGCTGAGGAATTGAACCCAGGGTCTCAGGCATGAAAGGCAAGCGCTCTACCACTGAGCCACCTTCCCAGCCCTAGCTGCACATATTCTTAAGTACTAATAAGTACATAGAGCAATTTTATTTCTAGAAGTACATATTCTAAAATGCTTAGGCAAAAATTCTATTTATGGAAGCATTATTTCTAAGAGTGAAAGTCAGGAAATGACCTAAATGTGGGCTCTCTAACATATGTATTAAGTGGAAATAGTTGCAGAAGAGGGCATGTGATATGTCATTTGTGATAAGGCAAAAAGTAACATATACAAGCAAAAACTAAAATTGCAGAAAAGGATCTAGGAGGATAAATACCAAACTGTTGCCTGGGTTACTTCTTCTTTTTTTTTTTTTTTTTTTTTTGGTCATGGTCTGAACTCTGAGCTGGGCGCTGTCCCTCAGCTCTTCAGCTCAAGGCTAGTGCCCTACCAATTGAGCCAGAGTGCCACTTCCAGCTTTTTTCTGCTTATGTGGTGCTGAAGAATCGAACCCAGGGTCTCATGCATGCAAGGCAAGCACGCTACCACTAAGCTAACTTCCCAACCCCTGGGTTACCGGTTACTTCTGGAAAGAAAAAATGGAATTGTTGGGAGGAGGAATAAAAACGGTGACGTGGAGTAAAGGATTGTGCAATGTGTAGGGTGTGCAATGAGTAGGGATGCAAAATTTGTACTTAATGTGTTACTTTCTTGCTTAACTTTGTTTTCAGGGCTGGGAATCTTTCCTGTCTCCTTCCTTCCCTCTCTTCCTTTAGGTGGTACTGGAGTTTGAACTCAGGGCTTTGTGTTTGCCTGGCTGGTGCTCTACCACTTGAGCCACGCTTCTAGCCCTGCTTTTTGCTGGTTATTTTGGAGATGAGAATCTTGCTGACTTTTCTGCCAGTGCTGGTTTTAAATGTTCATTCCTCCAGATCTTAGTTTCCTGAGTAGTTAAGATACAAGAATGAGCTGGTAGCACCAGGCA
>NW_012290206.1:0-871 GCF_000151885.1 Dipodomys ordii | reverse complement strand
TGGGCTGTGTCCTGGGGGGCTCTGGGCTGTGTCCTGGGAGGCTGTGGGCTGTGTCCTGGGAGGCTGTGGGCTGTGTCCCTGGAGAGCTCTGAGCTGTGTCCTGGGGGGCTCTGGGCTGTGTCCTGGAGAGCTGTGGGCTGTGTCCTGGAGGCTCTGGGCTGTGTCCTGGGGGGCTCTGGGCTGTGTCCTGGGGGGCTCTGGGCTGTGTCCCTGGGGGGCTCTGGGCCGTGTCCCTAGGGAGCTCTGGGATGTGTCCTGAGGGGCTGTGAGCTGTGTCCCTGGGGGGCTCTGGGCTGTGTCCTGGGGGGCTCTGGGCCACATCCCTGGGGGGCTCTGGGCCGTGTCCCTGGGGGGCTCTGGGCCGTGTCCCTGGGGGGCTCTGGGCTGTGTCCTGGGGGGCTCTGGGCCGTGTCCCTGGGGGGCTCTGGGCTGTGTCCTGGGGGGCTCTGGGCCGTGTCCCTGGGGGGCTCTGGGCCGTGTCCCTGGGGGGCTCTGGGCTGTTTCCCTGGGGGGCTCTGGACTGTGTCCTGGGGGGCTCTGGACTGTGTCCTGGGGGGCTCTGGGCTGTGTCCTGGGGTGCCACGCTGACCCCAGTAGAGTCTGCTTAGCATGGGAAACCATCTATCAGACCATGATAGGGGCTTCAGAGACCTATCTCTGAGTTTTGGGACTTCACCGAAGTCTACCTCGGAGAATAGGGCTTCGAAGAGGCCTACTCCTGGAAAAAGGCTGGCAAACCCCTGGGAAAGATGTGTTTCTGCCTATCTTTTCCTCATAAGAGTGCCTATTAATCTTTTACTGTTTCTGCTGTTCATTGTACTTACTCATTGTCAACATTCCCTTATTCAAAGCTCTTTCTTAAGAGTGTTGA
>NW_012290205.1:0-3001 GCF_000151885.1 Dipodomys ordii | reverse complement strand
CTCCTTCTTCTGTTTCTTCTTCTGCTGCTGCTTCTCACGCTTCTGCTTCTTCTGCTTCTCCTGCTTGTCCTTCTCCTTCTGCTTCTCCTTCTCCTTCTTCTGCTTCTCTTTCTGCTTCTGCTTCATCTGATTCTCCAACTTCTCCTTCTTCTTCTCCTTCCGTTTCTGCTTCTCTTTCTGCTTCTGCATCTCCTTCTGCTTCACCTTCTGCTGCTCCTTCTCCTTCTTCTGTTTCTCCCTCTGCTTCTGCTTCTTATGCTTCTTATTTTTCTTCTGATTCTGCTTCTCCTGCTTCTGCTTCTTATGCTTCTACTGCTTCTTCTTCTTCTTCTGCTTCTACTTCTCTTTCTGCTTCTGTTTCTCCTGCTTGTTTTTCTGCTTCTTCTGCTGCTTCTTCTTCAGCTGGTTCTTCTACTTCTTCTTCTGTTTCTCTTTTTGCTTCTCCTTCTGCTTCTGCTTCTTCTGTTTCTCCTGACTGAATTTCTGGTTCTACTTCTTCTGCTGCTTCTCCTTCTGCTTCTGCTTCTACTTCTGCTTCTGCTTCTTCTCTTTCTCCTGCTTCTCCTTCTGCATCTCCTTCTGCTTGTGCTTGTCCTTATGCTTCTTCTTCTGCTTCTCCTTCTCCTTCTTTTGCTTCTTCTGCTTCTTCTGCTTTTTCTTCTTCTCCTTCTGCTTCTGCTTCTTCTGCTTATCCTTCTGCATCTTCTTCTGCTTCTCCTTCTCCTTCTTCTGCTTCTCCTTCTGATTCTCCTTCTTCTTCTTCTTCTTCTTCTTCTGCTTTACCTGCTTCTCTTTCTGCTTCTCCTTCTGTTTCTCCTTCTCCTTCTTGTTCTTCTGCTTTTCCTTCTGCTTCTCGTTCTGCTTCTGCTACAACTGCTACTGCTTCTACTTCTTCTGTTTCTTCTGGTTCTGCTTCTGCTTCAGGTTCTGCTTCTGCTTCTTCGGATTCTTATGCTTATGCTTCTCCTGCTTCTGCTTCTTCTGCTTCCCCTCCTTCTCTTTCTGCTTCTCCTTCTGTTTCTGCTTCTCCTTCTGCTTCTGCTTCTTGTCCTTCTTCTGTTTCTTCTGCTTCTGCTTCTACTGTTTCTGCTTCTCCTGCTTCTCCTTCTGCTGCTCTTTCTGCTTCTCCTGCTGCTTTTCCTTCTCCTGCTCCTCCTTCTGCTTCTCTTTCTGCTTCTCCTTCTGTTTCTCCTTCTCCTTCTCGTTATTCTGCTTTTCCTTCTACTTCTCCTCCTGCTTCTGCATCTTCTGCTTATTCTGCTACTGCCTCTGCTTCTTCTGTTTCTTCTGCTTCTCCATCTGCATCTCCTTCTGCTTTTGCTTCTCTTTCTGCTTCTGCTTCTCCAGATTCTGCTTCTTCTGCTCCTCCTGCTTCTCCTTCTGCTTCAGGTTCTGCTTCTGCTTCTTCGGCTTCTTCTGCTTCTGCTTCTCCTGGTTCTCTTTTTGCTTTTCCTTCTCTTTCTGCTTCTCCTTCTGCTTCTGCTTCTTTTCCTTCTTCTGTTTCTTCTGCTTCTGCTTCTCCGGCTTCTGATTCTCCTGCTTCTCTTTCTGCTTCTCTTTCTGCTTCTCTTTCTGCTTCTCCTTCTCCTTCTTCTGCTTCTCCTTCTGCTTCTGCTTCTCCTTCTGCTTTTGCTTCAATTTCTCCTTCTGCTTCTCATTCTGCTTCTGCGTCTTCTGTTTCTTCTGCTTCTCCTGCTTCTCCTTCTCCTGCTTCTCCTACTTTTCGTGCTGCTTTTCCTTCTGCGTCTCTTTCTGCTTCTGCTTATCCTTTTGCTTCTCCTACTCCTAATCTTTCTCTCTCGCCTTCTCCGACTTCTTCTTCTTCTTCTTCTGCTTCTCTTGCTGCTTCTGCTTCTGCTTATTATACTATTACTGTTTCTTCTGCTTCTGCTTCAGATTGTGCTTCTTCTGTTTCTCCCTCTGCTTCAGATTCTGCTTCTGCTTCTTCGGCTTCTCCTGTTTCTTCTGCTTCTGCTTCTCCTGCTTCTTCTGCTTCTCCTGCTTCTCTTTCTGCTTCTCCTTCTGCTTCTGCTTCTCCTTCTGCTTCTGCTTCTGCTCTTCTCCTTCTTCTGTTTCTTTTGCTTCTGTTTCTTCTTCTTCTTCTTCTGTTTCTTCTGATTCTACTTCTGCTTCTCCTTCTTCTCCTCTTTCTGCTTCTACTGCTGCCTCTTCTGATTTTCCTGCTTCTCCTTCTTGTTCTGCTTCTGTTTTTGCTTCTCTTTCTGCTTCTGCTACTACTTCTGCTGCTCCTTCTCCTTCTCCTTCTCCCACTGCTTCTGCTTCTGCTTCTTCTTTTTCTTCTGCTTCTGCTTCTCCTGCTTCTGCTTCTTCTGCTTCTACTGCTTCTCCTTATTCTTCTCCTTATTCTTCTCCTTATGCTTCCTCTTCTTCTTCTTCTTCTTCTTCTTCTTCTTCTTCTTCTTCTTCTTCTTCTTCTTCTTAATCTTCTTCTTCTCTTTCTTCTGCTTCTGTTTTCCTCCTTCTTCTGCTTCTACTGCTTCTCTTTCTGCTTCTCATTCTGCTTCTGCTTCTTCTTCTGCTTCTCCTATTGCTTCTGCTGCCCTTCCTTCTCCTTCTCCTACTTCTGCTTCTCCTTCGGCTTCTGCTTCTTCTGCTTCTCCTGCTTCTCCTTCTGCATCTTCTTCTGATTCTGCTTCTTCTTCTGCTTCTGCTTCTCCTTCTTCTGCTTTTCCTTCTGATTCTCCTTCTTCTTTTCCTTCTCCTTCTTCTTTTCCTTCTCCTTCTTCTGCTTCTCCCTCTGATTCTGCTTTTATGCTTATTCTTTTTCTTCTGCTTCTGCTTCTCCTGCTTCTGCTTCTTCTGCTTCTGCTTCTCCTGCTTCTGCTTCTTCTGCTTCTACTTCTTCTCCTTATGCTTCTCCTTCTCCTTCTCCTTCTTCTTCTTCTTCTTCTTCTTCTTCTTCTTCTTCTTCATCTTCTTCATCTTCTCTCACTTCTCAACTCTTCTTCTTCTTCTTCTTCTTCTCTTCTTCTCTTTTCTC
>NW_012290204.1:0-3155 GCF_000151885.1 Dipodomys ordii | reverse complement strand
TCACTCCTGCTTCTCCTTCTGCTGCTCTTTCTGCTTCTCCTGCTGCTTTTCCGTCTCCTGCTCCTTCTTCTGCTTCTCTTTCTGCTTCTCCTTCTGTTTTTCCTTCTCCTTCCCGTTCTTCTGCTTTTCCTTGTGCTTCTCCTTCTGCTTCTGCATCTTCTGCTTCTTCTGCTACTGCCTCTGCTTCTTCTGTTTCTTCTGCTTCTCCTTCTGCTTATACTTCTGCTTTTGCTTCTCTTTCTGCTTCTGCTTCTACTTCTGGTTCTCCTTCTTCTTCTCCAGATTCTGCTTCTTCTGCTTCTCCTGCTTCTCCTACTTCTCGTGCTGCTTCTCCTTCTGCGTCTCTTTCTGCTTCTGCTTATCCTTTTGCTTCTCCTACTCCTAATCCTTCTCTTTCGCCTTCTCCTCCTTCTTCTTCTTCTGCTTTTCCTGCTGCTTCTGCTTCTGCTTATTGTACTATTTCTGTTTCTTCTGCTTCTTCTTCAGATTGTGCTTCTTCTGTTTCTCCTGCTTCAGATTCTGTTTCTGCTTCTTCGGCTTCTCCTGTTTCTTCTGCTTCTGCTTCTTCTATTTCTCCTGCTTCTCTTTCTCCTTCTGCTTCTGCTCTTCTCCTTCTTCTGTTTCTTTTGCTTCTGTTTCTTCTGGTTCTTCTTCTTCGGTTTCTTCTGCTTCTACTTCTGCTTCTCCTTCTTCTCCTCTTTCTGCTTCTACTTCTGCTTCTTCTGATTCTCATGCTTCTCCTTCTTGTTCTCCTTCTGTTTCTGCTTCTCTTTCTGCTTCTGCTTCTCCTTCTGCTGCTCCTTCTCATTCTTCTGCTTCTCCCAGTGCTTCTGCTCCTGCTTCTTTTGCTTATTCTTTTTCTTCTGCTTCTGCTTCTCCTGCTTCTGCTTCTTCTGCTTCTACTGCTTCTCCTTACGCTTCTCCTTATGCTGCTGCTTCTTCTTCTTCTTCTTCGTCTTTTTCTTCTTCTTCTTCTTCTTCTTCTTCTTCTTCTTCTTCTTCTTCTTCTTCTTCTTCTTCTTCTTCTTCTTCTTCTTCTTCTCTTTCGTCTGCTTCTGCTTTTCCTGCTTCTTCTGCTTCTCTTTCTGCTTCTCATTCTGCTTCTGCTTCTTCTTCTGCTTCTCCTATTGCTTCTGCTGCCCTTCCTTCTCCTTCTCCTTCTCCTACTTCTGCTTCTCCTTCTGCTTCTGCTTATTCTGCTTCTCCTGCTTCTCCTTCTGCATCTTCTTCTCCTTCTGCTTCTCCTTCTGCTTCTCCTTTTGCTGCTAGTTCTCCGTCTTCTCCAACTCCCTCTGATTCTGCTTCTTATGCTTATTCTTTTTCTTCTCCTACTCCTGCTTCTGCTTCTTCTGCTTCTACTGCTTCTCCTTATGCTTCTCCTTCTTCTCTTTCTTCTTCTTCTTCTTCTTCTTCTTCTTCTTCTTCTTCTTCTTCTTCTTCTTCTTCTTCTTCTTCTTCTTCTTCTTCTTCTTCTCCTTCTTCTTCCTCTTCTTCTTCTTTTTCTTCTTCTCTTTCTTCTGCTTCTGTTTTCCTGCTTCTTCTGCTTGTACTGCTTCTCTTTCTGCTTCTCATTCTGCTTCTGCTTCTCCTTATGCTTCTCCTATTGCTTCTGCTGCTCTTCCTTCTCCTTCTCCTATTTCTACTTCTTCTGCGTCTGCTTCTTCTGCTTCTCCAGCTTCTCCTTCTGCATCTTCTTCTGCTTGTGCTTTTCCTTCTGCATCTTCTTCTGCTTCTGCTTCTCCTTCTGCTTCTCCTTCTGCTTCTTCTGCTTCTCCTTCAGATTCTCTTTCTACTTCTGCTTCTGTTTTTCCTTCTCCTTCTCGTTCTTCTGCTTTTCCTTCTGCTTCTGCTGCAACTGCTACTGCTTCTGCTTCTTCTGTTTCTTCTGTTTCTCCTGCTGCTTTTGATTCTCTTTCCGCTTCTGCTTCTCCTTCAGCTTCTCATTCTGCTTCTCCAGATTCTGCTACTTCTGCTTCTCCTGCTTCTCATTCTGCTTCAGGTTCTGCTTCTGCTTCTTCGGATTCTTATGCTTCTGCTTCTCCTGCTTCTGCTTCTTCTGCTTCCCCTCGTTCTCTTTCTGCTTCTCCTTCTGTTTCTGCTTCTCCTTCTGCTTCTGCTTCTTGTCCTTCTCCTGTTTGGTTCTGCTTCTGCTTCTCTTGTTTCTACATCTCCTGCTTCTCCTTCTGCTGCTCTTTCTGCTTCTCCTGCTGCTTTTCCTTCTACTGCTTCTTCTTCTGCTTCTCTTTCTGCTTCTCCTTCTGTTTCTCCTTCTCCTTCTCGTTCTTCTGCTTTTACTTCTGCTTCTCCTTCTGCTTCTGCATCTTCTGCTTCTTCTTCTACTGCCTCTGCTTCTTCTGTTTCTTCTGCTTCTCATTCTGCTTCTCCTTCTGCTTTTGCTTTTCTTTCTGCTTCTGCTTCTCCTTCTGCTTCTCCTTCTGGTTCTCCTTCTTCTTCTCCAGATTCTTCTTCTGCTGCTTCTCCAGCTTCACCTTCTGCTTCAGGTTCTCCTTTTGCTTCTTCGGCTTCTTCTGCTTCTATTTCTGATTCTCCTTCTGTTTCTGCTTCTCTTTCTGCTTCTGCTTCTTCTCCTTCTTCTATTTCTTCTGATTCTGCTTCTCCTGCTTCTGCTTCTCCTGCTTCTCCTTCTGTTTCTCTTTATGCTTCTCCTTGTGCTTCTCCTTCTTCTGCTTCTAATACTGCTTCTGCTTCTGCTTCTCCTTCTGCATCTTCTTCTGTTTCAATTTCTCCTTCTTCTGCCTTTCATTATGCTTCTGCTTCTCCTGCTTCTGCTCCTTCTGCTTCTCCTGCTTCTCCTGCTTCTCCTTCTCCTTCTCTTTCTGCTTCTGCTTATCCTTCTGTTTCTCCAACTCCAAATCCTTCTCTTTCTCCTTCTTCTTCTTCTGCTTCTCCTGCTTCTTCTTCTTCTTCTTCTGCTTTTTCTGTTTCTTCTACTTATGCTTCAGATTCTGCTTCTTCTGCTTCTCCTTCTGAATCTGCTTCTCCTACAGATTCTGCTTCTGCTCTTCTCCTTCTTCTGTTTCATCAGCTTCTGTATCACCTTCTTCATCTACTTCAGCATCTCCTACATTCTCCATCTGCTACTCCGTCTCATTCTCACATCTCCTTCACATTCTCCATCTTGGGCATCTCATTGG
>NW_012290203.1:0-6907 GCF_000151885.1 Dipodomys ordii | reverse complement strand
ACCTTCTGCTTCTGCTTCTACTTCTGCTTCTGCTTCTTCTCTTTCTCCTGCTTCTCCTTCTGCATCTCCTTCTGCTTGTGCTTGTCCTTATGCTTCTTCTTCGCTTCTCCTTCTCCTTCTTTTGCTTCTCCTTTTGATTCTGCTTCTTCTGCTTTTTCTTCTTCTCCTGCTTCTGCTTCTTCTGCTTATCCTTCTGCATCTTCTTCTGCTTCTCCTTCTCCTTCTTCTGCTTCTCCTTCTGATTCTCCTTCTGCTTCTTCTTCTTCTGCTTTACCTGCTTCTCTTTCTGCTTCTCCTTCTGTTTCTCCTTCTCCTTCTTGTTCTTCTGCTTTTCCTTCTGCTTCTCGTTCTGCTTCTGCTACAACTGCTACTGCTTCTACTTCTTCTGTTTCTTCTGCTTCTCCTTCTGCTTCAGGTTCTGCTTCTGCTTCTTCGGATTCTTATGCTTATGCTTCTCCTGCTTCTGCTTCTTCTGCTTCCCCTCCTTCTCTTTCTGCTTCTCCTTCTGTTTCTGCTTCTCCTTCTGCTTCTGCTTCTTGTCCTTCTCCTGTTTCTTCTGCTTCTCCTTCTACTGTTTCTGCTTCTCCTTCTGCTGCTCTTTCTCCTGCTGCTTTTCCTTCCCCTGCTCCTCCTTCTGCTTCTCTTTCTGCTTCTCCTTATGTTTCTCCTTCTCCTTCTCCTTCTCGTTATTCTGCTTTTCCTTCTGCTTCTCCTCCTGCTTCTGCATCTTCTGCTTCTTCTGCTAATGCCTCTGATTCTTCTGTTTCTTCTGCTTCTCCTTCTGCATCGCCTTCTGCTTTTGCTTCTCTTTCTGCTTCTGCTTCTCCAGATTCTGCTTCTTCTGCTCCTCCTTCTTCTCCTTCTGCTTCAGGTTCTGCTTCTGCTTCTTAGGCTTCTTCTGCTTCTGCTTCTCCTGCTTCTCTTTTTCCTTTTCCTTCTGTTTCTACTTCTCCTTCTGCTTCTGATTCTTTTCCTTCTTCTGTTTCTTCTGCTTCTGCTTCTCCTGCTTCTGATTCTCCTGCTTCTCGTTCTGCTTCTCTTTCTGCTTCTCCTTCTCCTTCTTCTCCTTCTCCTTCTGCTTCTGCTTCTCCTTCTGCTTTTGCTTCAATTTCTCCTTCTGCTTCTCATTCTGCTTCTGCGTCTTCTGTTTCTTCTGCTTCTCCTGCTTCTACTTCTCCTGCTTCTCCTACTTCTCGTGCTGCTTTTCCTTCTGCGTCTCTTTCTGCTTCTGCTTATCCTTTTGCTTCTCCTACTCCTAATCTTTCTCTCTCGCCTTCTCCGACTTCTTCTTCTGCTTCTCTTGCTGCTTCTGCTTCTGCTTATTCTACTATTACTGTTTCTTCTGCTTCTGTTCAGATTGTGCTTCTTCTGTTTCTCCCTCTGCTTCAGATTCTGCTTCTGCTTCTTCGGCTTCTCCTGTTTCTTCTGCTTCTGCTTCTCCTGCTTCTTCTGCTTCTCCTGCTTCTCTTTCTGCTTCTCCTTCTGCTTCTGCTTCTCCTTCTGCTTCTGCTCTTCTCCTTCTTCTGTTTCTTTTGCTTCTGTTTCTTCTTCTTCTTCTTCTGTTTCTTCTGATTCTACTTCTGCTTCTCCTTCTTCTCCTCTTTCTGCTTCTAATTCTGCTTCTTCTGATTTTCCTGCTTCTCCTTCTTGTTCTCCTTCTGTTTCTGCTTCTCTTTCTGCTTCTGCTACTCCTTCTGCTGCTCCTTCTCCTTCTCCTTCTTCTGCTTCTCCCACTGCTTCTGCTTCTGCTTCTTTTGCTTATTCTTTTTCTTCTGCTTCTGCTTCTCCTGCTTCTGTTTCTTCTGCTTCTACTGCTTCTCCTTATTCTTCTCCTTATTCTTCTCCTTATGCTTCCTCTTCTTCTTCTTCTTCTTCTTCTTCTTCTTCTTCTTCTTCTTCTTCTTCTTGTTCTCTTTCTTCTGCTTCTGCTTTTCCTGCTTCTTCTGCTTCTACTGCTTCTCTTTCTGCTTCTCATTCTGCTTCTGCTTCTCCTTCTGCTTCTCCTATTGCTTCTGCTGCCCTTCCTTCTCCTTCACCTTCTCCTACTTATGCTTCTCCTTCTGCTTCTGCTTCTTCTGCTTCTCCTGCTTCTCCTTCTGCATCTTCTTCTGATTCTGCTTCTTCTTCTGCTTTCTGCCTCTCCTTCTTCTGCTTTTTCTTCTGATTCTCCTTCTTCTTTTCCTTCTCCTTCTTCTGCTTCTCCCTGTGATTCTGCTTCTTATGCTTATTCTTTTTCTTCTGCTTCTGCTTCTCCTGCTTCTGCTTCTTCTGCTTCTACTTCTTCTTATGCTTCTCCTTCTCCTTCTCCTTCTTCTTCTTCTTCTTCTTCTTCTCCTTCTTCTTCTTCTTCTTCTTCTTCTTCTTCTTCTTCTTCTTCTTCTTCTTCTTCTTCTTCTTCTTCTTCTTCTTCTTCTTCTTCTTCTTCTTTTTCTCCTCTTTATTCTGCTTCTTCTTTTCCTGCTTCTTCTGCTTCTACTCCTTCTCTTTCTTCTTCTCATTCTGCTTCTGCTTCTCCTTCTGCTTCTCCTATTGCTTCTGCGGCTCTTCCTTCTCCTTCTCCTACTTCTACTTCTCCTTCTGCTTCTGCTTCTTCTGCTTCACCTGCTTCTCGTTATGCATCTTCTTCTGCTTCTGCTTCTCCTTGTGCTGCTTCTTCTGCTTCTGTTTCTCTTTCTGTTTCTCCTTCTGCTTCTTCTGCTTCTCCTTCTGATTCTCCTTCTCCTTCTGCTTCAGTATCTCTTTCTCCTTCTTGTTCTCGTGCTTTTCGTTCTGCTTCTCCCTTCTGCTGTAACTGCTACTGCTTCTGCTTCTTCTGTTTCTTCTGCTTCTCCTTCTGTTTTGATTATCTTTCTGCTTCTGCTTCTCCTTCAGCTTGTCATTCTGCTTCTCCAGATACTGCTTCTTCTGCTTCTCCTTCTGCTTCAGGTTCTGCTTCTGCTTCTTCGGATTCTTATGCTTCTGCTTCTCCTGCTTCTGCTTCTTCTGCTTCTCCTCCTTCTCTTTCTGCTTCTCCTTCTTTTTCTGCTTCTCCTTGTGCTTCTCCTTCTGCTTCTGCTCCTTCTCCTTCTTCTGTTTCTTCTTCTTCTGCCTCTCCCGCTTCTGCTTCTTCTGCTTCTCCTGCTTCTCGTTCGGCTTCTCTTCGTCGGCTTCTCTTTCTACTTCTGCTTCTTCTGCTTCTGCTTCTTCTCTTTAGTTCTCCTTCTGCTTCTGCTTCTTCTCCTTCTCCTGCTTCTCCTCTGCATCTCCTTCTGCTTGTGCTTTTCCTTGTGATTCTTCTTCTGCTTCTGCTTCTCCTTCTCCTTCTTCTACTTCTCCGTCTGCTTCTGTTTCTTCTGCTTTTCCTGATTCTCTTTCTGCTTCTCCTTCTGCTTCTCCTTCTGCTTCTCCTTCTGTTTCTCCTTCTCCTTCTTGTTCTTCTGCTATTTATTGTGCTTCTTTTTCTGCTTCTACATCTTCAGCTTCTTCTGCTACTCTTTCTGTTTCTTCTGTTTCTTCTGCTTCTCCTTCTGCTTTTGCTTCTCTTTCTGCTTCTGCTTCTCCTTCTGCTTCTGCTTCTTCTCCTTCTTCTGTTTCTTCTGCTTCTCCTGCTTCTGCTTCTCCTGCTTCTCGTTCTGCTTCTCTTTCTGCTTTTCTTTCTGCTTCTCCTTCTCCTTCTTCTGCTTCTCCTTCTGCTTCTGCTTCTCCTTCTGCTTCTGCTTCAATTTCTCCTTCTGCTTCTCATTCTGCTTCTGCGTCTTCTGTTTCTTCTGCTTCTCCTGCTTCTGCTTCTCCTGCTTCTCCTACTTCTTGTGCTGCTTTTCATTCTGCGTCTCGTTCTGCTTCTGCTTATCCTTTTGCTTCTCCTACTCCTAATCCTTCTCTCTCGCCTTCTCCGTCTTCTTCTGCTGCTTCTCCTGCTGCTTCTGCTTCTGCTTATTCTACTATTTCTGTTTCTTCTGCTTCAGATTGTGCTTCTTCTGTTTCTATTTCTGCTTCAGATTCTGCTTCTGCTTCTTCGGCTTCTTCTGTTTCTTCTGCTTCTGCTTCTCCTGCTTCTTCTGCTTCTCCTGCTTCTCTTTCTGCTTCTCCTTCTGCTTCTGCTTCTCCTTCTGCTTCTGCTTCTGCTCTTCTCCTTCTTCTGTTTCGTTTGCTTCTGTTTCTTCTGCTTCTTCTTCTTCTGTTTCTTCTGATTCTACTTCTGCTTCTCCTTCTTCTCCTTCTCTTTCTGCTTCCACTTCTGCTTCTTCTGATTCTCCTGCTTCTCCTTTTGTTGTCCTTCTGTTTCTGCTTCTCTTTCTGCTTCTGCTTCTCCTTCTGCTGCTCCTTCTCCTTCTGCTTCTGCTTCTCCCAGTGCTTCTGCTTCTGCTTCTTTTGCTTATTCTTTTTCTTCCGCTTCTGCTTCTCCTGATTCTGCTTATTTTGCTTCTACTGCTTCTCCTTACGGTTCTCCTTATGCTGCTTCTTCTTCTTCTTCTTCTTCGTCTTCTTCTTCTTCTTCCTCTTCTTCTCTTTCGTCTGCTTCTGCTTTTCCTGCTTCTTCTGCTTCTACTGCTTCTCTTTCTGCTTCTCATTCTGCTTCTGCTTCAACACTTCTGCTTCTCCTAATGCTTCTGCTGCCTTCTTCTCTTCTCCTTCCCCTTCTCTACTTCTGCTTCTCTTCTGCTTCTCCTTCTCTGCTTCTCGTTCTGCATCTTCTTGTCTTCTGCTTCTCTTCTGCTTCTCCTTTTTCTGCTCCTTCTCCGTCTTCTCCTACTCCCTCTGATTCTGCTTCTTATGCTTATTCTTTTTCTTCTGCATCTCCTGCTTCTGCTTCTTCTGCTTCTACTGCTTCTCCTTATGTTTCTCCTTCTTCTCTTTCCTCTTCTTCTTCTCCTTCTCCTTCTTCTTCTTCTTCTTCTTCTTCTTCTTCTTCTTCTTCTTCTTCTTCTTCTTCTTCTTCTTCTTCTTCTTCTTCTTCTTCTTCTTCTTCTTCTTCTTCTTCTTCTTCTTCCTCTTCTCTTTCTTCTGCTTCTGTTTTCCTGCTTCTTCTGCTTCTACTGCTTCTCTTTCTGCTTCTCATTCTGCTTCTGCTTCTCCTTCTGCTTCTCCTATTGCTTCTGCGGCTCTTCCTTCTCCTTCTCCTACTTCTACTTCTCCTTCTGCTTCTGCTTCTTCTGCTTCTCCTGCTTCTCGTTATGCATCTTCTTCTGCTTCTGCTTCTCCTTGTGCTGCTTCTTCTGCTTCTGTTTCTCTTTCTGTTTCTCCTTCTGCTTCTTCTGCTTCTCCTTCTGATTCTCCTTCTTCTTCTGCTTCTGTTTCTCTTTCTCCTTCTTGTTCTCCTGCTTTTCCTTCTGCTTCTCCTTCTGCTGTAACTGCTACTGCTTCTGCTTCTTCTGTTTCTTCTGCTTCTCCTTCTGTTTTGATTATATTTCTGCTTCTGCTTCTCCTTCAGCTTGTCATTCTGCTTCTCCAGATACTGCTTCTTCTGCTTCTCCTGCTTCTCCTTCTGCTTCAGGTTCTGCTTCTGCTTCTTCGGATTCTTATGCTTCTGCTTCTCCTGCTTCTGCTTCTTCTGCTTCTCCTCCTTCTCTTTCTGCTTCTCCTTCTTTTTCTGCTTCTCCTTGTGCTTCTCCTTCTGCTTCTGCTCCTTCTCCTTCTTCTGTTTCTTCTTCTTCTGCCTCTCCCGCTTCTGCTTCTTCTGCTTCTCCTGCTTCTCTTTCGGCTTCTCTTCGTCGGCTTCTCTTTCTACTTCTGCTTCTTCTGCTTCTGCTTCTTCTCTTTAGTTCTCCTTCTGCTTCTGCTTCTTCTCCTTCTCCTGCTTCTCCTTCTGCATCTCCTTCTGCTTGTGCTTTTCCTTGTGATTCTTCTTCTGCTTCTGCTTCTCCTTCTCCTTCTTCTACTTCTCCGTCTGCTTCTGTTTCTTCTGCTTTTCCTGATTCTCTTTCTGCTTCTCCTTCTGCTTCTCCTTCTGTTTCTCCTTCTCCTTCTCGTTCTTCTGCTATTTATTGTGCTTCTTTTTCTGCTTCTACATCTTCAGCTTCTACTGCTACTCTTTCTGTTTCTTTGTTTCTTCTGCTTCTCCTTCTGCTTCTCCTTCTGCTTTTGCTTCTCTTTCTGCTTCTGCTTCTCCTTCTGCTTCTGCTTCTTCTCCTTCTTCTGTTTCTTCTGCTTCTGCTTCTCCTGCTTCTGCTTCTCCTGCTTCTAGTTCTGCTTCTCTTTCTGCTTTTCTTTCTGCTTCTCCTTCTCCTTCTTCTGCTTCTCCTTCTACTTCTGCTTCTCCTTCTGCTTCTGCTTCAATTTCTCCTTCTGCTTCTCATTCTGCTTCTGCGTCTTCTGTTTCTTCTGCTTCTCCTGCTTCTGCTTCTCCTGCTTCTCCTACTTCTTGTGCTGCTTTTCATTCTGCGTCTCTTTCTGATTCTGCTTATCCTTTTGCTTCTCCTACTCCTAATCATTCTCTCTCGCCTTCTCCGTCTTCTTCTTCTGCTTCTCCTGCTGCTTCTGCTTCTGCTTATTCTACTATTTCTGTTTCTTCTGCTTCTGCTTCAGATTGTGCTTCTTCTGTTTCTATTTCTGCTTCAGATTCTGCTTCTGCTTCTTCGGCTTCTTCTGTTTCTTCTGCTTCTGCTTCTCCTGCTTCTTCTGCTTCTCCTGCTTCTCTTTCTGCTTCTCCTTCTGCTTCTCCTTCTGCTCTTCTCGTTCTTCTGTTTCTTTTGCTTCTGTTTCTTCTGCTTCTTCTTCTTCTGTTTCTTCTGATTCTACTTCTGCTTCTCCTTCTTCTCCTTCTCTTTCTGCTTCTACTTCTGCTTCTTCTGATTCTCCTGCTTCTCCTTTTGTTGTCCTTCTGTTTCTGCTTCTCTTTCTGCTTCTGCTTCTCCTTCTGCTGCTCCTTCTCCTTCTGCTTCTGCTTCTCCCAGTGCTTCTGCTTCTGCTTCTTTAGCTTATTCTTTTA
>NW_012290202.1:0-6841 GCF_000151885.1 Dipodomys ordii | reverse complement strand
GCAGGACACAGTGGCGGACACAGCGGGACACAGCGGGGAACACAGCGAGGACACTGCGGGACCCAGGGCGACACAGCGTCGATACAGCGGGGACACAGCGTTACACAGCGTGGTACACAGCTGTGAACACAACGGGACAGAGTGGGGGCACAGCGGGACACAGCAGGACACAGTGGGACGCAGCAGGGACAAAGCTTGAGACACAGCGGGGTACAGAGCGGGAGACAGCGGGGGACACAGCGAGGACACAGCGGTACACAGCGCTGACACTGCGGGGCACACAGCGGTACACAGCGGAGAACACAGCGGGGGACACAGCGGGACACAGAGGGACACAGCGGGGGACACAGGGGGGATACAGCGGGACACAGTGGGGGACACAGCGAGGATATATTGGGATACAGCAGGGACACAGCGGGACGCATCGGGGGACACAGTACACATCGGGACACAGCAGGACACAGCGAGGGACGCAGAGGGGTACACAGCGGGATAAAGCAGGGAACACAGCGAGGACACAACGGGATCAAGCGGGACACAGCGTCGATACAGCGGGAACACAATGGGACACAGCGGGGTACACAGCTGGGGACACAGCGGGACACAGCGGGGGACACAGCGGGACACAGCGGGGAACACAGGGAAGACATAGCGGGACCCAGCGGGACCCAGCGTCGTTACAGCGGGGACTCAGTGGGACACAGCGGTGTGTACAGCTGGGTACACAACGGGACACTACGGGGGACACAGCGAGGACACAGAGGGACACAGCGGGACACAGCGGGGACACTGCGGGAACATAGTGGGACACAGCGGGGTACACAGCGGGACACAGCGCTACACAGCTAGGGACACAGCGGGGACAAAGCGGCAGACAGCGGGGGACACAGCGAGGACACAGCGGGACACAGCGGCGTAACAGAGGGGACTCAGCGGGACAAAGCGGGGGACACAGCGGGACACAGCGGGACACAGCGGGGAACAGCGGAGACAGAGAGGGGCCAAAGAGAGACGCAGCGGTGACACAGCTGGCACAACGTAATACACAGCAGGACACAGCCGGGCACACAGCGGGGACACAGCAGGGACCAAGCGGGACATAGTGGGACACAGCGGAACACAGCAGGGGACACAGCGGGACACAGCAGGGGACCCAGCTAGGACACAGCGGGACACAGCGGGGGACACAGCTGGGGACACAGCGGGACACAGCGGGGAACTCAGCGAGGACACAGCGGGACCCAGCAGGACACAGCGTCGATACAGCAGGGACACAGTGTTACACAGCGTGGTACCCAGCTGTGGACACAACGGGACAGAGTGGGAGCACAGCGAGACACAGCGGGACACAGCGAGGACACAGCGGGACACATTGGTGACACAGCGGGGGATATAGCAGGACACAGCAGCGGACACAGCGGGGGACACAGCGGGACACAGCGCGACACAGCAGGGGACACAATGGGGACACAGCGGGACACAGCAGGGGACACAGCGAGGACACAGTGGAACATAGCGGGGGACACAGAGAGGACACAGTGGGACACAGCGAGACAAAGCGGGACACAGCGTGGACACAGCAGTAGACACAGCGGGACATAGCAGGGGACACAGCTGGGGACACAACGGGACACAGCAGGGGACACAGCGAGGACAGAGCGGGACACAGCGGGACACAGCGGGGACAAGCGTCGATACAGCGGGGACACAGCGAGACCCCGCGGGCAACACAGGAAGGAAACAGCGGGACGCAGTGGGACACAGCGTCGATACAGCGGGACACAACGGGGTACACAGCTGGAACACAACAGGACACAGCGGGGGACACAGCGGTACACAGCGGGACATAGCGGGGGACACAGCGTGACCCAACGGGAGACCCAGCGAGGACACAGCGGGACACAGCGGGGGACACAGGGGGACACAGCGGGGTACACAGCGGAACATAGTGGGACACAGCGGGGTACACAACGGGACACAGCGGTGACACAGAGGGGACTCAGCGGGACAAATGGGGGACACAGCGGCACACAGCGGGACACAGCGGGGGACACAGCAGGGGACAGCGGAGACAGAGAGTGGCGAAAGCGAGACACAGCAGTGATACAGCTGGACACAAGGGAGTACACAGCGGGACACAGCGGGCACACAGCGGGACACAGCAGGGACCAAGCTGGACATAGCGGGACACAGCGAAACACAGCGGGGACACAGCGGGACACAGCGGGGGACCCAGCGAGGACACAGCGGGACACAGCGGGGGACACAGCTGGGGACACAGAGGGACACAGCGGGGAACACAGCGAGGACACAATGGGACCAAGCAGGACACAGAGTCGATACAGCAGGGACACAGGGTTACACAGCGTGGTACCCAGCTGTGGACACAACGGGACAGAGTGGGGACACAGCGAGACCCCGCGGGCAACACAGGAAGGAAACAGCGGGACCCAGTGGGACACATCGTCGATACAGCGGGATACAACGGGGTACACAGCTGGGGACACAACAGGACACAGCGGGGGACACAGCGGTACACAGCGGGACATAGCGGGGGACACAGCGGGACCCAACGGGAGACCCAGCGAGGATACAGCGGGACACAGCGGGGGACACAGGGGGACACAGCGGGGGACACAGCAGGACACAGCGGGGAACACAGCGAGGACACAGCGGGGGACACAGCGGGACACAGCGTCGATACAGCGGGCACACAGCGTTACACAGCGTGGTACACAGCTGTGGACACAACGGGACACAGTGCGGGCACAGCGGGACACAGCGGGACACAGTGGGACACAGCGGGGAAAAAGCGTGAGACACAGCGGGGGACAGAGCTGGAGACAGCGGGGGACACAGCGAGGACACAGCAGGACACAGCGTTGACACAGCGGGGTCTCAGCGGGGGACACAGCGGGAGACAAAGAGGGACACCACGGAACACAGCGGGACACAGCAGGAAACAGCAGTGATACTGCATGGACACAGTGGGACACAGCGGGGGACACAGCGGGACACAGAGGGGGACACAGCGAGACACAGTGGGGACAAAGGTGGTCACAGCGGGGTACACAGAGGGACACAGCTGGGACGCAGTGGGGAAACAGCGTGACACAGCAGGACACAGTGGGACACAGCGGGGGACACAGCAAGGACACAGCGGCACACAGCATGGGACACAGCAAGGACACAGTGGGACACAGCGGGGGACACAGCGGGACATAGCGGGGGACACAGCGGGGGACACAGCAGGACACAGCGGGACACAGTGAGGACACAGCGGGACACAGCGGAGAACAGAGCGAGGACACATTGGGACACATTGGGACACAGCGTGATTCAGCGGGGGACACAGCAGTATACAGCGGGACAAAGCGGGACACAGCGGGGACACAGCAGAGACAAAGCGGGGGACAGAGCGGTACACAGCGGGGGACCCAGGGATGACAGACCAGGACCCAGCGGGACCCAGCGTGGATACAGCAGGGACCCAGCTGGACCCAACGGGACACAGCGGGGACACAGCAGTAGACACAGCGGGACACAGCGTTGGACAAAGGGAGGACACAGCGGGACACAGCGGGACACAGCGTCGATACAGCAGGGACACAGGGAACACAGTGGGGTACACAGCTGGGGACACAGCAAGGACACAGCGGGACACAGCGGGGAAACTGCGGTAACATAGCAGGACACAGCGGGGTACACAGCGGGACACAGCGGGACACAGCTGGGGACACAGCGGGGAGACAGCGGAACACAGCGGGAGTCAAAGCGGGAGACAGCGGGGGACACAGCGAGGACACAGGGGGACACAGCGGCGACACAGAGGGGACTCACCGGGGGACACAGCGTGGGACAAAGTGGGACACCACGGGACACAGTGTTACACATCGGGACACAGCGGGGACACTGCGGGACACAGAAGGAGAAAGCGGGGGACACAGCGGGACACAGCGGGACACAGCGGGGCACACAGCGGGGGACAGCGGAGACAGAGAGTGGCCACAGCGAGACAAAGCGGTGACACAGCTGGACACAGCAGGGTACACAGCGGGACACAGCGGGCACACAGCGGGGACACAGCGGGACACAGCGGGACACAGCGGGACACAGCGGGACACAGCGGGACACAGCGGGGACAGAGCGGGACACAGTCGGACACAGCGGGATACAGCGGGGGACACAGCGGGAGACAAAGAGGGACACCACGGAACACAGCGAGACACAGCGGGAAACAGCAGTGATACTGCGTGGACACAGTGGGACACAGCGGGGGACACAGCGGGACACAGAAGCAGACAGAGCGGGACACAGTGGGGGACAGAGCGTGGGACACAGCGAGACACAGCGGGGACAAAGCTGGTCACAGCGGGGTACACAGAGGGACACAGTGGGGACGCAGTGGGGAAACAGCGTGACACAGCAGGACACAGCGGGACACAGCGGGGGACACAGCAATGACACAGCGGCACACAGCATGGGACACAGCAAGGACACAGTGGGACACAGCGGGGGACACAGCGGGACATAGCGGGGGACACAGCGGGGAACACAGCGGGACACAGCGGGACACCGCGGGGGACACAGGGAGGACACAGCGGGACACAGGGGGGGACAGAGCGAGGACACATTGGGACACATTGGGACACAGCGTGATTCAGCGGGGGACACAGCAGTATACAGCGGGACACAGCGGGGACACAGCAGAGACACAGCGGGGGACAGAGCGGTACACAGCGGGGGACACAGGGATGACAGACCAGGACCCAGCGGGACCCAGCGTGGATACAGCAGGGACCCAGCTGGACCCAGCGGGACACTGCGGGGACACAGCAGTAGACACAGCGGGACACAGCGTTGGACAAAGGGAGGACACAGCGGGACCCAGCGGGACCCAGCGTCGATACAGCAGGGACACAGCAGGACACAGTGGGGTACACAGCTGGGGACACAGCAAGGACACAGCGGGACACAGCGGGACACAGCGGGGACACTGCGGGAACATAGCAGCACACAGCGGGGTACACAGCGGGACACAGCGGGACACAGGTGGGGACACAGCGAGGACACAGCGGGACACAGCGGAACACAGCGGGAGTCAAACCGGGAGACAGCGGGGGACACAGCGAGGACACAGGGGGACACAGCGGCGACACAGAGGGGACTCACCGGGGGACACAGCGTGGGACAAAGTGGGACACCACGGGACACAGTGTTACACAGCGGGACACAGCGGGGACACTGCGGGACACAGAAGGAGAAAGCGGGGGACACAGCGGGACACAGCGGGACACAGCGGGGCACACAGCGGGGGACAGCGGAGACAGAGAGTGGCCACAGCGAGACAAAGCGGTGACACAGCTGGACACAGCGGGGTACACAGCGGGACACAGCGGGCACACAGCGGGGACACAGCGGGACACAGCGGGACACAGCGGGGACACAGTGGGACACAGCGGGACACAGCAGGCACACAGCGGGGACACAGCGGGACACAGCGGGAAACAGCGGGGACAGAGAGGGACATAGCCGGACACAGCGGGACACAGCGGGGGACACAGCGGGACACAGTGTGGGACCCAGTGAGGACACAGCGGGACACAGCAGGGACACAGCAAGGACACAGTGGGGGACACAGCGGGGGACACAGCGGGACACAGCGGGGACACAGTGGGACACAGCGGGACACAACAGGCACACAGCGGGGACACAGGGGACACAGCGGGGACAGAGAAGGACATAGCCGGACATGCGGGACACAGCGGGGCACACAGCGGGACACAGTGGGGGACCCAGTGAGGATACAGAGGGACACAGCAGGGGAAACAGGAAGGACACAGCGGGGGACACAGCAGGGGACACAGCGGGACACAGCGGGGAACACAGCGAGGACACAGCGGGACACAGTGGGACAGAGCGTCGATACAGGGGGGACACAGCGTTACACACCGTGGTACACAGTTGTGGACACAACGGGACACAGTGGGGGCACAGCCGGACACAGCGGGACACAGTGGGACACAGCAGGACAAAGCGTGAGACACAGCGGGGGACAGAGAGGGAGACAGCAGGGGACACAGCGAGGAAACAGCGGGACACAGCGGTGACACAGCGGGGACTCAGCAGGGGACACAGCGGGACACAGCGGGGGACACAGCAGGACACAGCGGGGGACACTGCGGGACACAGTGTGGGACAGAGCGTGGAACACAGCGAGAAACAGCGGGGACAAAGCTGGACACAGCGAGGTACACAGAGGGACACAGCGGGAAAACAGCGTGACACAAAAGGACACAGCGCGACACAGAGGGGGACACAGCGAGGAAACAGCGGCACACAGTGGGGGACACAGCAAGGACAGAGCGGGACACAGCGGGGGACACAGCGGGACATAGCGGGAGACACAGCGGTGGACACAGCGGGGACACAGAGGGGACTCAGCAGAGGACATAGAGGGGAAAAAGCGGGACACCACGGGACAGAGTAGGACACAGCGGGACACAGCGGGGACACTGCGGGACACAGCCGGGGGACACAGCGGTGGACAGCGGGGGACAGAGAAGGGACACAGCGGGACACAGAGGGGACACAGCTGGACACAGAAGGGTACACAGCGGGGCACAGCGGACACACAACAGGGACAGAGCTGGACACAGAGGGACACATAGGGACAGAGCGTGACACAGCAGGACACAGCGGGACACAACAGGGGACTCAGCGGGACACAGCGGGGGACACAGGGAGGACACAGCTGGACACTGAGGGAGACAGAGCAAGGACACAGCCGGACAAAGCGAAACACAGCGTGACACAGTGGGGACACAGCAGGGGACACAGC
>NW_012290201.1:0-6227 GCF_000151885.1 Dipodomys ordii | reverse complement strand
ACAGCGGGACACAGCGGGGGACACAGAGGGGTACACAGCGGGACACAGCCGGGAACACAGCGCGGACACAGCGGGACACACCGGGACACAGTGGGACACAGCGGTACACAGCGGGACACAGCGGGGGACACAGTGGGACAAAGCGGGGACACAGCAGGACACAGCGGGACACAGCGGGGGACACAGCGGTACACAGCTTGGGACACAGCGAGGACAAAGCGGGACACAGCGGGACACAGCGGGGACACAGCAGGGACACAGCAGGGACACAGCGAGGGACACAGCGGGGGACACAGCGGGACACAACGAGGAACACATCGAGGACACAGCGGGACCCAGTAGGACACAGCGTCGATACAGAGGGGACACAGCGGGACACAGCGGGGTACACAGCTGAGGACACAACGGGACACAGCGGTGGACACAACGAGGACACAGCGGGACACAGCGAGGACACTGCGGGAACATAGCGGGACACAGCGGGTACAGAGCGGGACACAGCGGGGTCACAGAGTGGTACACAGCGGGACACATCGGGAAACAAAGCGAGGTCACAGCGGGGAACAAAGCGGGACAACACAGAACACAGTGTGACACAGCGGGACACAGCGGGACACAGCTGGGAACACAGCGGGTCACAGCGGGACACAGCGGGAACACAGCTGGACACAGCGGGGTACACAGTGGGACACAGGGGGCACACAGTGGGGACACAGCAGGGGACACAGCGGGACACAGCGGGTCACAGTGGGGGACACAGCAGGGGACACAGCGGGGGACAGCATAGGACAGAGAGGGGACACAGCGGCGACACAGAGGGGACGCAGCTGGGGACACAGCGTGGGACAAAATGGGACACCACGGGACACAGTCTTACACAGCGGGACACAGCGGGGACACTGCGGGACACAGCAAGATAAAGCGGGGGACACAGCGGGCCACAGCGGGACACAGCGGGGGACAGCGGGGGACACAGCGGGACACAGTGGGCTACCCAGTGAGGACACAGCGGGACACAACAGGGGACACAGCGAGGATACAGCGGGGGACACAGCGGGGGACACAGCGGGACACAGTGGGGAACACAGCGAGGACACAGCGGGACACAACGGGACACAGCGTCGATAGAGCGGGGAGGCAGCGTTACATAGCGTGATACACACTGTGGACACAACGGGACACAGTGGGGGCACAGCGGGACACAGCGGGACACAGTGGGACACAGCGAGGAGACAGCAGGGACACAGTGGGGGACACAGCGGGACACAGCGGGTCACAGCGGGGAACACAGCGGGACACAGCAGGGGACACAGCGAGGACACAGCGGGTCACAGCGGGACACAGCGTGGGACAAAGCAGGAGACAGGGAGGGACAAAGAGAGGACCCAGCTGGACACAGCGGGCTACACAGCGGGAGACAGCGGGGGACACAGAAGGGTACACAGCGGGACAAATCGAGAAACACAGCGAGGTCACACCGGGGGCCAAAGCGGGACAACAGGGGACACAGTGTGACACAGTGTGACACAGCGGGGACACTGCAGGGGCACAGCGGGACAAAGCGGGCGACACAGCGGGACACAGCAGGACACAGCGGGAGACACAGCGGGGGACAGCAGGGGACAGAGAGGGGACACAGCAGGAGACACAAAGAGGGACAGCAGGGGACAGAGAAAGGACACAGCGGGACACAGCGGGAACACAGCTGGACACAGTGGGAAACACAGCGGGACACAGGGGGCACACAGTGCGGACAAAGGCAGGTCACAGTTGGGGATATAGCGGGTCACAGCGGGGGACACAGCGGGATACAGCGGGGGACACAGAGGGGTACACAGTGGGACACAGCGAGGATAAAAGCGAGGTCACAGCAGAACACAGCGTGGGACACAGCGAGGACACAGCGGGACACAGCGGGATACAGCGGCAACAAAACAGTAGACACAGCGGGATACACTGGCGGACACGGCGGGACATAGCTGGGGACACAGGGAGTACACAGCGGGAGCCAGTGGGACCCAGCGTCGATACAGCGGGGACACAGCGGGACACAGCGAGGTACACAGCTGGGGACACAACGGGACACAGCGGGGGACACAGTGAGGACACAGCGGGACACAGCGGGACTCTGCGGGAACATAGCGGGACACAGCGGGGGACACAGCGGAACACAGCGGGACACAGCTGGGGACATAGCGGGGACACAGCGGGATACAGCGGGGGACACAGGGAGGACACAGCGTGACACAGCGGAACAAAGCGGGGGACAAAGCGGGAGACAGTGGGGGACACAGCGAGGACACAGCGGGACACAGCGGGACACAGCGGGGACAAAGCAGTAGACACAGCGGGACACAGTGGCAGACATGGCGGGACATAGCTGGGGACACAGGGAGGACACAGCGGGACCCAGTGGGACCCAGCGTCGATACAGCGTGGACACAGCGGGACACAGCGAGGTACACAGCTGGGGACACAACAGGACACAGCGGGAGACAAAGCGAGGACACAGCGGGACACAGCGGGACACTACGGGAACATAGCGGGACACAGCGGGGTACACAGCGGGACACAGCGGGACACAGCTGGGGACATAGCGGGGACACAGCGGGACACAGCGGGGGAAACAGCAAGGACATAGCGTGACACAGCGGGGACAAAGCGGGGGACAAAGCGGGAGACAGCGGGGGACACAGCGAGGACACAGCAGGACACAGCGGCCACTAAGAGGGGACTCAGCGGTGGACACAGCGGGGGACAAAGAGGGACACCACGGGACACAGTGTGACACAGTGGGACACAGCGGGACACTGCGGGGACACAGCAGGACAAAGCGGGGGACACAGCGGGACACAGCGGGCACACAGCGGGGACACAGCGGGACACAGCGGGACACAGCGGGGACAGAGCGGGACACAGTCGGACACAGCGGGACACAGCGGGGGACACAGCGGGAGACAAAGAGGGACACCACGGAACACAGCGGGACACAGCAGGAAACAGCAGTGATACTGCGTGGACACAGTGGGACACAGCGGGGCACCCAGCGGGACACAGAGGGGGACAGAGCGGGACACAGTGGGGGACAGAGCGTGGGACACAACGAGACACAGCGGGGACAAAGCTGGTCACAGCGGGGTACACAGAGGGACACAGCGGGGACGCAGTGGGGAAACAGCGTGGCACAGCAGGACACAGCGGGACACAGCGGGGGACACAGCAAGGACACAGCGGCACACAGCATGGGACACAGCACGGACACAGTGGGACACAGCGGGGGACACAGCGGGACATAGCGGGGGACACAGCGGGGGACACAGCGGGACACAGCGGGACACCGCGGGGGACACAGGGAGGACACAGCGGGCTACAGCAGGGGACAGAGCGAGGACACATTGGGACACAGCGTGATTCAGCGGGGGACACAGCAGTATACAGCGGGACAAAGCGGGACACAGCGGGGACACAGCAGAGACACAGCGGGGGACAGAGCGGTACACAGCGGGGGACCCAGGGATGACAGACCAGGACCCAGCGGGACCCAGCGTGGATACAGCAGGGACCCAGCTGGACCCAGCGGGACACAGCGGGGACACAGCAGTAGACACAGCGGGACACAGTGTTGGACAAAGGGAGGACACAGCGGGGCAGAGAGGGACCCAGCGTCGATACAGCAGGGACACAGCGGGACACAGTGGGGTACACAGGTGTGGACACAGCAAGGATACAGCGGGACACAGTGGGATACAGCGGGGACACTGCGGGAACATAGCAGGACACAGCGGTGTACACAGCGGGACACAGCGGGACACAGCTGGGGACATAGCGGGGACACAGTGGGACACAGCGGAACACAGCGGGAGTCAAAGCGGGAGACAGTGGGGGACACAGCGAGGACACAGGGGGACACAGTGGCGACACAGAGGGGATTCAGCGGGGGACACAGCGTGGGACAAAGTGGTCATCACGGGACACAGTGTGACACAGCGGGACACAGCGGGAAACAGCGGGGGACACAATGGGGGACACAGCGGGACACAGCGGGGAACACAGCGAGGACACAGCGGGACACAGCGGGAAACATTGCGAGGTCACAGCGGGGGTCAAAGCGGGACAACACGGGACACAGTGTGACACAGTAGGACACAGCGGGGACATTGCAGGGGCACAGCGGGACAAAGCGGGCGACACAGTGAGATACAGCGGGGGACACAGCGGGGACCAGCAGGGGACAGAGAGGGGACACAGAGGGACACAGCAGGGGACACAGAGAGGTACACAGCGGGACACAGCCGGAAACACAGCGCGGACACAGCGGGACACACTGGGACACAGCGTCAATACAGCGGGGACAGAGAAGGTCACAGCAGGGACACAGCGGGACACAGCGGGACACAGCGGGGACACAGCGGGACACAGTGGAACACAGCGTGGGACACAGTGAGGACACAGCAGGACACAGTGGGACACAGCGGCGACACAGCAGGGACACTGCAGGGACACAGCGGGGACACAGCGGGGGACACAGCGGGACACAACGAGGAACACAGCGAGGACACAGCGGGACCCAGCAGGACACAGCGTCGATACAGTGGGGACACAGCAGGACACAGCGGGGTACACAGCTGGGGACACAAAGGGACACAGCGGGGGACACAGCGAGGACAAGCGGGACACAGCGGGACACAGCGAGGACACTGCCCGAACATAGCGGGATACAGCGGGGTACACAGAGGGACACAGCGGGACACAGCTTGGGATACACGGAGGACACAGCTGGACACAGTGGGGGACACAGCGAGGACACAGCGGTACAGTGGGGTGCGGGATACAGCGGGGGACAAAGCGGGAGACAGCGGGGGACACAGCGAGGACACAGCGGGACACAGTTGCGACACAGAGGGGACTCAGTGTGGGACACAGCGGGGGACAAAGCAGGACACCACGGGACAGTGTGACACAGCGGGACACAGCGGGACACTGCACGGACACAGCGGTACAAAGCGGGGGACACAGCGGGGACTCAGCGGGGGACACAGCGGGGGACAAAGCGGGACACCACGGAACACAGCGGGTCACAGCAGGAAACAGCGGTGACCCTGTGGGAACACAGCGGGACCCAGTGGGGGACACAGCGGGACACAGCGGGGACTCACCTGGGGACACAGCGAAGGACAAACTGGGACACCACGGGACACAGTGGGACACAGCGGGACACAGCGGGGACACTGCGGGAACATAGTGGGACACAGCGGAGGACACAGCGGAACACCGCAGGGACAGAGCGGGACACAGCGGGACACAGCGGGGACACTGCGGGGTACACAGCAGGACACAGCAGTGGACACAGCGGGAACACAGCTGGACACAGCGGGGTACACAGTGGAACACAGGGGGCACACAGTGGGGACAGAGCGGGACACAGCGGGTCACAGCGGGGGACACAGCGGGGGACAGCAGAGGACAGAGAGGGGACACAGCGGACACAGCGGGGTACACAGAGGGACACAGCGGGCACACAGTGCGGACACAGCGGGACAAAGCAGGACACAGCGGGGACAGAGCAGGACAGAGCGTGACACAGCGAGGACACATTGGGACACAGCGGGACACAGAGGAACTCAGCGGGAGACACAGCAGTACACAGCGGGAAACAGTGTGACACACCGGGGAGACAGCAGGGACACAGTGGGGGACACAGCAGGACACAGCGGGTCACAGCGGGGGACACAGCGGGACACAGCGGGGGACACAGCGAGGACACAGACGGACACAGTTGCGACACAGAGGGGACTCAGTGGGGGACACAGCGGGGGACAAAGCAGGACACCACGGGACAGTGTGACACAGCGGGACACAGCGGGGACACTGCACGGACACAGCGGTACAAAGCGGGGGACACAGCGGGGACTCAGCGGGGGACACAGCGGGGGACAAAGCGGGATACCACGGAACACAGCGGGTCACAGCGGGAAACAGCGGTGACCCTGTTGGGACACAGCGGGACCCAGTGGGGGACACAGCGGGACACAGCGGGGACTCACCTGGGGACACAGCGAAGGACAAACTGGGACACCACGGGACATAGTGGGACAAAGTAGGAGACAGCGAGGGACAAAGCGAAGACCCAGCTGGACACAGCGGGGTACACAGCGGGACACATCGGGGGACACAGAAGGGCATAGCGGGTCACAGCGGGGGACACAGCGGGACACAGCGGGGGACAC
>NW_012290200.1:0-13070 GCF_000151885.1 Dipodomys ordii | reverse complement strand
TTTTTTTTTTTTTTATCTTCTTTTTGTTTTTTTTATTTTTCTTCAGAAGCGGCTGTTTTTGTCGTAGGTGGTAGGAGGAGGAGGAGGAGTAATAGGAGGAGAAGCATAAGGAGAAGCAGTAGAAGCAGAAGAAGCAGAAGCAGGAGAAGCAGAAGCAGAAGAAAAAGAATAAGCAAAAGAAGCAGAATCAGAGGGAGAAGCAGAAGAAGGAGAAGGAGCAGAAGGAGAAAGAGAAGCAGAAGGAGAATCAGAAGGAGAAGCAGAAGAAGGAGAAGCAGAAGCAGAAGAAGCAGCAGAAGGAGAAGCAGAAGCAGAAGAAGATGCAGAAGGAGAAGCAGGAGAAGCAGAAGAAGCAGAAGCAGAAGGAGAAACAGAAGTAGGAGAAGGAGAAGGAGAAGGAAGGGCAGCAGAAGCAATAGGAGAAGCATTAGGAGAAGCAGAAGCAGAATGAGAAGCAAAAAGAGAAGCAGTAGAAGCAGAAAAACCAGGAGAAGCAGAAGAAAGAGAAGAAGAAGAAGAAGAAGAAGAAGAAGAAGAAGAAGAAGAAGAAGAAGAAGAAGAAGAAGAAGAAGAAGAAGAAGAAGAAGAAGAAGAAGAAGAAGAAGAAGAAGGAGAAGCATAAGGAGAAGCATAAGGAGAAGCATAAGGAGAAGCATAAGGAGAAGCAGTAGGTGCAGGAGAAGCAGAAGAAATAGAATAAGCAAAAGAAGCAGAAGCAGTGGGAGAAGCAGAAGAAGGAGAAGGAGAAGGAGCAGCAGAAGGAGAAGCAGAAGCAGAAAGAGAAGCAGAAACAGAAGGAGAAAAAAAGGACAAGCAGGAGAATCAGAAGAAGCAGAAGTAGAAACAGAAAGAGAAGTAGAAGAAGGAGAAGCAGAAGTAGAATCAGAAGAAACAGAAGAAGAATAAGAAGAAGAAACAGAAGCAAAAGAAACAGAAGAAGGAGAAGAGCAGAAGCAGAAGCAGAAGCAAAAGAAGAAGCAGAAGGAGAAGCAGAAAGAGAAGCAGGAGAAGCTGAAGAAGCAGGAGAAGAAGAAGCAGAAGAAACAGAGAAGCCGAAGAAGCAGAAGCAGAATCTGAAGCAGAAGGAGAAACAGAAGAAGCACAATGTGAAGCAGAAGCAGAAGAAACAGAAATAGTAGAATAAGCAGAAGCAGAAGCACCAGGAGAAGCAGAAGAAGAAGAAGGAGAAGGCGAAAGAGAAGGATTAGGAGTAGGAGAAGCAAAAGGATAAGCAGAAGCAGAAAGAGACGCAGAAGGAGAAGCAGCACGAGAAGTAGGAGTAGCAGGAGAAGAAGCAGGAGAAGCAGAAGAAACAGAAGGCGCAGAAGCAGAATGAGAAGCAGGAGAAATTGAAGCAGAAGCAGAAGCAGAAGGAGAAGCAGAAGCAGAAGAAGAAGCAGAGAAGGAGAAGGACAAGGAGAAGGAGAAAGAGAAGCAGAAAGAGAAGCAGAACGAGAAGCAGGAGAAGCAGAAGCTGGAGAAGCCGAAGCAGAAGTAACAGAAGAAGGGGAAGAACCAGAAGGAGAAGCAGAAACAGAAGGAAAAGCAGAAAGAGAAGCAGGAGAAGCAGAAGACGCAGCAGCAGAAGAAGCAGAAGCAGAAGAAGCCGAAAAAGCAAAAGCAGAACCTGAAGCAGAAGGAGAAGCAGGAGAAGCAGAAGAAGCAGAATCTGGAGAAGCAGAAGGAGAAGCAGAAGCAGAAAGAGAAGCAAAAGCAGAAGGAGAAGCAGAAGAAACAGAAGAAGCAGAGGCAGTAACAGAAGAAGCAGAATATTCAGAAGGAGAAGCAGAAGGAAAAGCAGAAGAACTAGAAGGAGAAGGAGAAGGAGAAACAGGAGTAGAAGCAGAAAGAGAAGCAGAAGAAGGAGCAGTAGAAGGAAAAGCAGCAGGAGAAACAGAAAGAGCAGCAGAAGGAGAAGCAGGAAATGCAGAAACAGGAGAAGAACAAGCAGAAGAAACAGGAAAAGGACAAGAAGCATAAGCAGAAGGAGAAGCAGAAAGAGAAGGAGGGGAAGCAGAAGAAGCAGAAGCAAGAGAAGCAGAAGCATAAGAATCCGAAGAAGCAGAAGCAGAACCTGAAGCAGAAGGAGAAGCAGAAGAATCAGAATCTGGAGAAGCAGAATGAGAAGCAGAAGGAGAAGCAGAAGCAGAAAGAGAATCAAAAGCAGAAGGAGAAGCAGAAGAAACAGAAGAAGTAGAAGCAGTAGCAGTTGTAGCAGAAGCAGAAGGAAAAGCAGAAGAACAAGAAGGAGAAGGAGAAACAGAAGGAGAAGCAGAAGGAGAAGCAGAAAGAGAAGCAGGTAAAGCAGAAGAAGAAGAATCAGAAGGAGAAGCAGAAGAAGGAGAAGGAGAAGGAGAAGCAGAAGAAGATGCAGAAGGAGAAGCAGAAGAAGCAGAAGGAGAAGCAGGAAAAGCAGAAGAAGCAGACGCAAAAGGAGAAGCAAAAGAAGGAGAAGGAGAAGCAGAGGCAGAAGAAGAAGCATAAGGACAAGCACAAGCAGAAGGAGATGCAGAAGGAGAAGCAGGAGAAGCAGAAGAAGCAGAAGTTGAAGGAGAAGCAGAAGTAGGAGAAGGAGGAGAAGCAGAAGGAGAAGCAGAAGCGGAATGAGAAGCAGAAACAGAAGCAGGAGAAGCACAAGAAAAAGAAGCAGGAGAAGCCGAAACAGAAGAAGCAGAAGAAGCAGAAACAGAAGCAGAAGTAGAAGCAGAAGCAGAAGCAGAAGGAGAAGCAGCAGAACAAGTAGAACCAGAAATTCAGGCAGGAGAAACCGAAGAAGCGGAGTAGAAGCAGAAGGAGAAGCTAAAAGAGAAGCAGAAGAAGAAGTAGAAGAACCAGCAGTAGGAGAAGCAGCAGAAGAAGCAGAAAAACAAGCAGGAGAAGCAGAAGCAGAAAGAGAAGCAGAAGAAGCAGAAGAAGAATAAGAAGAAGCAGTAGAAGCAAAAGAAGCAGAAGCAGGAGAAGCAGAAACAGAAGAAAAAGAAGAAGCATAAGAAGCAGAAGCAGAGGGAGAAACAGAAGAAGGAGAAGGAGCAGCAGAAGGTGAAGCAGAAGGAGATGCAGAAGCAGAAAGAGAAGCAGAAACAGATGGAGAAGAAGAAGGAGAAGTTGGAGAATCAGAAGCAGAAGCAGAAAGAGAACAGAAGAAGGAGAAGGAGAAGCAGAAGGAGAAGGACAAGTAGGAGAAGCAGAAGCGGGTGAAGCAGAAGAAGAAGAAGAAGAAGACACAGAAGAAGGAGAAGGAGCAGAAGGAGAAGCAGAAGGAGAAGCAGAAAGAGAAGCAGAAGAAGCAGTAGCAGGAGAAGCAGAAGCAGAAGAAACAGAAGAAGACCAAGAACCAGAAGGAGAACCTGAAGCAGAAGGAGAAGCAGAAGCAGCAGAAGCTGGAAAAGCAGAAGCAGAAGAAACAGAACAAGCAGAAGAAGCAGAAGCAGAACGAGAAGCAGAAGAAGAAGAAGGAGAAAGAGAAGGATTAGGAGTAGGAGGAGCAGAAGCAGAATAAGAAGCAGAAAGAGAAGCAGAAGGAGAAGCAGAAGGAGAAACAGAAGAAGCAGAAGCAGGAGAAGCAGAAGCAGAAGCAGAATGAGAAGCAAAAGAAGGAGAAATTGAAGGAGAAGGAGAATGAGACGGAGAAGCAGAAGGAAAAGTAGGAGAAGCAGAAGAAGAAGAAACAGAAGAAGGAGAAGAGCAGAAGCAGAAGGAGAAGCAGAAGCAGAAGGAGAAGCAGAAGAAGCAGAAGCTGAAGCAGAAGAAGAAGAAACAGAAAAAGCAGAAGAAGCAGAAGAAGAAGCAGCAGGAGAAGCAGAAGAAGAAGAAGGAGAAAGAGAAGGATTAGGCGTAGGAGAAACAGAAGGATAAGCAGAAGCAGAAAGAGAAGGAGAAGGAGAAGCAGGAGAAGCAGAAGGAGCAGAAGCAGGAAAAGCAGAAGCATAATGAAAGGCAGAAGAAGGAGAAATTGAAACAGAAGAAGATGCAGAAGGAGAAGCAGAAGCAGAAGCAGTAGTAGAAGCAGAAGAAGGAGAAGCAGAAGGAGAATCATAAAGAGAAACAGAAGGAGAAGCAGGAGAAGCAGAAGCAGGAGAAGCAGAATCAGAAGAATTAGAAGAAGGAGAACAAGCAGAAGCAGAAAGAGAAGCCGAAACAGAAGGAGAAGCAGAAATAGAACAGAAGAAGACGAAGAAACAAAAGGAGAACCTGAAGCAGAAGGAGAAGCTGGAGAAGCAGAAGAAGAAGAATCTGGAGAAGAAGAAGGAGAACCAGAAGGAGAAGCAGAAGCAGAAAGAGAAGCAAAAGCAGAAGGAGAAGTAGAAGAAACAGAAGAAGCAGAAGCAGTAGCAGAAGAAGCTGAAGATGCAGAAGCAGAAAGAGAAGCAGAAGCAATAGCAGAAGAACGAGAAGGAGAAACAGAAGGAGAAGCAGAAGGAGAAGTAGGAAAAGAAGAAGAAGCAGAAGCAGACGGAGAAGCAGAAGAAGGAGAAGGAGAAGCCGGAGCAGAAGAAGAAGCAAAAGGAAAAGCAGGAGAAGCAGAAGAAGCAGAAGAAGAAGCAGAAGTAGGAGAAGGAGAAGGAGAAGGAAGGGCAGCAGAAGCAATACAAAAGCAGAAGGAGAAGCAGAAGGATGAGAAGAAGAAAGAGAAGCAGGAAAAGCACAACTGCAGTATCAGGAGAAGCAGCAGCAGGAGAAGCAGAAGCAGAAGAAGATGCAGAACGAGAAGCAGGAGAAGCAGAAGCAGAAGAAGCAGATGCAGAAGGAGAAGCAGAAGTAGGAGAAGGAGAAGGAGAAGGAGGGCAGCAGAATCAATAGGAGAAGCAGAAGCAGAATGAGAAGCAGAATGAGAAGCAGAAAGAGAAGCAGTAGAAGCAGAAGAAGCAGGAAAAGCAGAAGAAAGAGAAGAAGAAGACGAAGAAGAAGAAGAAGAAGAAGAAGAAGAAGAAGAAGAAGAAGAAGAAGAAGAAGAAGAAGAAGAAGAAGAAGAAGAAGACGAAGCATAAGGAGAAGCATAAGGAGAAGCATAAGGAGAAGCATAAGGAGAAGCAGTAGAAGCAGAAGAAGCAGAAGCAGGAGAAGCAGAAGCAGAAGAAAAAGAATAAGCAAAAGAAGCAGAAGCAGAAGCAGTGGGAGAAGCAGCAGAAGGAGAAGGAGAAGGAGCAGCAGAAGGAGAAGCAGAAGCAGAAAGAGAAGCAGAAACAGAAGGAGAACAAGAAGGAGAAGCAGGAGAATCAGAAGAAGCAGAAGTAGAAGCAGAAATTGGAGAAGGAGAAGCAGAAGTAGAAGCAGAAGAAACAGAAGAAGAAGCAGAAGAAACAGAAGCAAAAGAAACAGAAGAAGGAGAAGAGCAGAAGCAGAAGGAGAAGCAGAAGCGAAGGAGAAGCAGAAAGAGAAGCAGGAGAAGCAGAAGAAGCAGGAGAAACAGAAGAAACAGGAGAAGCCGAAGAAGCAGAAGCAGAATCTGAAGCAGAAGGAGAAACAGAAGAAGCACAATCTGAAGCAGAAGCAGAAGAAACAGTAATAGTATAATAAGCAGAAGCAGAAGCAGCAAGAGAAGCAGAAGAAGAAGAAGTCGGAGAAGGCGAGAGAGAAGGATTAGGAGTAGGAGAAGCAAAAGGATAAGCAGAAGCAGAAAGAGACGCAGAAGGAAAAGCAGCACGAGAAGTAGGAGAAGCAGGAGAAGCGGAAGCAGGAGAAGCAGAAGAAACAGAAGACGAAGAAGCAGAATGAGAAGCAGAAAGAGAAATTGAAACAGAAGCAGAAGGAGAAGCAGAAGAAGGAGAAGGAGAAGCAGAAAGAGAAGCAGAAAGAGAAGCACAACGAGAAGCAGGAGAAGCAGAAGCAGGAGAAGCAGAAGCAGAAGAAACATAAGAAGGAGAAGAAGCAGAAGCAGAAGTAGAAGCAGAAACAGAAGGAAAAGCAGAAATAGAAGCAGGAGCAGCAGAAGAAGCAGCAGCAGGAGAAGCAGAAGCAGAAGAAGCCGAAGAAGCAGAAGCAGAACCTGAAGCATAAGGAGATACAGGAGAAGCAGAAGAAGCAGAATCTGGAGAAGCAGAAGGAGAAGCAGAAGCAGAAAGGGAAGCAAAAGCAGAAGGTGAAGCAGAAGAAACAAAAGAAGCAGAGGCAGTAGCAGAAGAAGCAGAAGAAGGAGAAACAGAAGGAGAAGCAGAAAGAGAAGCAGAAGAAGGAGCAGGAGAAGGAAAAGCAGCAGGAGAAGCAGAAAGAGCAGCAGAAGGAGAAGCAGGAGAAGCAGAAACAGGAGAAGCAGAAGCAGAAGAAACAGGTGAAGGACAAGAAGCAGAAGCAGAAGGAGAAGCAGAAACAGAAGGAGAAGCAGAAAGAGAAGGAGGGGAAGCAGAAGAAGCAGAAGCAGGAGAAGCAGAAGCATAAGAATCCGAAGAAGCAGAAGCAGAACCTGAAGCAGAAGGAGAAGCAGATGAAACAGAAGAAGTAGAAGCAGTAGCAGTTGTAGCAGAAGCAGAACGAGAAGCAGAAGGAAAACCAGAAGAACAAGAAGGAGAAACAGAAGGAGCAGCAGAAGGAGAAGCAGAAAGAGAAGCAGGTAAAGCAGAAGAAGCAGAAGGAGAATCAGAAGGAGAAGCAGAAGAAGAAGAAGGAGAAGCAGAAGAAGATGCAGAAGGAGAAGCAGAAGAAACAGAAGCAGAAGGAGAAGAAGGAAAAGCAGAAGAAGCAGAAGCAAAAGGAAAAGCAAAAGAAGGAGAAGGAGAAGCAGAAGCAGAAGAAGAAGCATAAGGACAACCACAAGCAGAAGGAGATGCAGAAGGAGAAGCAGGAGAAACAGAAGAAGCAGAAGCTGAAGGAGAAGCAGAAGTAGGAGAAGGAGAAGGAGGAGAAGCAGAAGGAGAAGCAGAAGCGGAGCGGAATGAGAAGCAGAAACAGAAGCAGGAGAAGCACAAGAAAAAGAAGCAGGAGAAGCCGAAACAGAAGAAGCAGAAGAAGCAGAAACAGAAGCAGAAGTAGAAGCAGAAGCAGAAGGAGAAGCAGCAGAACAAGTAGAACCAGAAATTCAGGAAGGAGAAACAGAAGAGGCAGAAGCAGAAGCAGAAGGACAAGCAAAAAGAGAAGCAGAAGAAGAAGTAGAAGAACCAGCAAAAGGAGAAGCAGCAGCAGAAGCAGAAAAACAAGCAGGAGAAGCAGAAGCAGAAAGAGAAGTAGAAGCAGAAGAAGCAGAAGAAGAAGAAGAAGCAGAAGAAGCATAAGAAGCAGAAGCAGGAGAAGCAGAACCAGAAGAAAAAGAAGAAGCATAAGAAGCAGAAGCAGAGGGAGAAGCAGAAGAAGGAGAAGGAGCAGCAGAAGGAGAAGCAGAAGGAGAATCAGGAGGAGAAGCAGAAGAAGGAGAAGCAGAAGCAGAAGAAGAAGCAGAAGCAGAAGAAGATGCAGAAGGAGAAGCAGGAGAAGCAGAAGAAGCAGAAGCAGAAGGAGAAGCAGAAGTAGGAGAAGGAGAAGGAGAAGGAAGGGCAGCAGAATCAATAGGAGAAGCAGAAGCAGAAGAAACAGAAGGAGAAGAAGCAGAAGCAGAAGAAGAAGCAGAAACAGAAGGAAAAGCAGAAAGAGAAGCAGGAGAAGCAGAAGAAGCAGCAGCAGGAGAAGCAGAAGCAGAAGAAGCCGAAGAAGCAGAAGCAGAACCTGAAGCAGAAGGAGAAGCAGGAGAAGGAGAAGAAGCAGAATCTGGAGAAGCAGAAGGAGAAGCAGAAGCAGAAAGAGAAGGAAAAGCATAAGGAGAAGCAGAAGAAACAGAAGAAGCAGAGGCAGTAGCAGAAGAAGCAGAAGATGCAGAAGCCGAAGGAGAAGCAGAAGGAAAAGCAGAAGAACGAGAAGGAGAATGAGAAGGAGAAACAGAAGGAGAAGCAGAAAGAGAAGCAGAAGAAGGAGCAGGAGAAGGAAAAGCAGCAGGAGAAGCAGAAAGAGCAGCAGAAGGAGAATCAGGAGATGCAGAAACAGGAGAAGCAGAAGCAGAAGAAATAGGAGAAGGACAAGAAGCAGAAGCAGAAGGAGAAGCAGAAACAGAAGGAGAAGCAGAAAGAGAAGGAGAGGAAGCAGAAGAAGCAGAAGCAGGAGAAGCAGAAGCATAAGAATCCGAAGAAGCAGAAGCAGAACCTGAAGCAGAAGGAGATGCAGGAGAAGCAGAAGAAGCAGAATCTGGAGAAGCAGAATGAGAAGCAGAAGGAGAAGCAGAAGCAGAAAGAGAATCAAAAGCAGAAGGAGAAGCAGAAGAAACAGAAGCAGTAGAATCACTAGCAGTTGTAGCAGAAGCAGAAGGAAAAGCAGAAGAACAAGAAGGAGAAGGAGAAAGAGAAGGAGAAGCAGAAGGAGAAGCAGAAAGAGAAGCAGGTAAAGCAGAATAAGAAGGAGCAGAAGGAGAATCAGAAGGAGAAGCAGAAGAAGGAGAAGGAGAAGCAGAAGAAGATGCAGAAGGAGAAGCAGAAGAAGCAGAAGGAGAAGGACAAGCAGAAGAAGCATAAGCAAAAGGAGAAGCAAAAGAAGGAGAAGGAGAAGCAGAAGCAGAATAAGGACAAGCACAAGCAGAAGGAGATGCAGAAGGAGAAGCAGGAGAAGCAGAATAAGCAGAATCTGAAGTAGAAGAAAGAAAAAAAGCAGAAGAAGCAGAAGAGGAAGCAGCAGGAGAAGCAGAAGCAGAAGAAGGAGAAGGAGAAAGAGAAGGATTTGGAGTAGAAGAAACAGAAGTATAAGCAGAAGCAGAAAGAGAAGGAGAAGGAGAAGCAGGAGAAGCAGAAGCAGGAGAAGGAGAAGCAGAATGAAGAGCAGAAGAAGGAGAAATTGAAACAGAAGAAGATGCAGAAGGAGAAGCAGAAGCAGAAGGAGAAGCAGAAGAAGGAGGAGAAGGAGAAGCAGAAGGAAAAACATAAAGAGAAACAGAAGGAGAAGAAGGAGAAGCAGAAGCGGAAGAAGCAGAAGTAGAAGAAATAGAAGAAGGAGAAGAAGCAGAAGGAGAAGCAGAAACAGAAAGAGATGCAGAAATAGAAGCAGAAGAAGCTGAAGAAGCAGAAGAAGAACCTGAAGCCGAAGGAGAAGCAGAAGAAGCAGAATCTGGAGAAGAAGAAGGAGAACCAGAAGGAGAAGCAGAAGAAGCAGAAGCAGAAGAAGAAGCAGAAGTAGGAGAAGGAGAAGGAGAAGAAAGGGCAGCAGAAGCAATAGGAAAAGCAGAAGGAGAAGCAGAAGAATGAGAAGAAGAAAGAGAAGCAGGAAAAGCACAAATGCAGAATCAGGAGAAGCAGCAGCAGGAGAAGCAGAAGCAGAAGAAGATGCAGAACGAGAAGCAGGAGAAGCAGAAGAAGCAGAAGCAGAAGGAGAAGCAGAAGTAGGAGAAGGAGAAGGAGAAGGAAGGGCAGCAGAAGCAATAGGAGAAGCAGAAGGAGAAGCAGAAGGAGAAGCACAAGCAGAAAGAGAAGCAGGAGAAGCAGAAGAAGCAGAAGCATAAGGAGAAGCAGTAGAAGCAGAAGCAGCAGAAGCAGAAGCAGAAGAAAAAGAATAAGCAAAGAAGCAGAAGCAGAAGCAGTGGGAGAAGCAGAAGAAGGAGAAGGAGAAGAAGAATTGGAAGAAGAAGAGGAAGCAGCAGCATAAGGAGAAGCATAAGGAGAAGCAGTAGAAGCAGAAGCAGCAGAAGCAGAAGCAGAAGAAAAAGAATAAGCAAAGAAGCAGAAGCAGAAGCAGTGGGAGAAGCAGAAGAAGGAGAAGGAGAAGGAGCAGCAGAAGGAGAAGCAGAAGCAGAAAGAGAAGCAGAAACAGAAGGAGAACACGAAGGAGAAGCAGGAGAATCAGAAGAAGCAGAAGTAGAAGCAGAAAGAGGAGAAGAAGGAGAAGCAGAAGTAGAATCAGAAGAAACAGAAGAAGAAGAAGAAGCAGAAGAAACAGAAGGAAAAGAAACAGAAGAAGGAGAAGAGCAGAAGCAGAAGGAGAAGCAGAAACAGAAGGAAAAGCAGAAAGAGAAGCAGGAGAAGCAGAAGAAGCAGCAGCAGGAGAAGCAGAAGCAGAAGAAGCCGAAGAAGCAGAAGCAGAACCTGAAGCAGAAGGAGAAGCAGGAGAAGCAGAAGAAGCAGAATCTGGAGAAGCAGAAGGAGAAGCAGAAGCAGAAAGAGAAGCAGAAAGAGAAGCAGGAGAAGCATAAGAAGCAGGAGAAGCAGAACAAGAAGAAGGAGAAGGCGAAAGAGAAGGATTAGGAGTAGGAGAAGCAAAAGAATAAGCAGAAGCAGAAAGAGACGCAGAAGGAGAAGCAGCACGAGAAATAAGAGAAGCAGGAGAAGCAGAAGCAGGAGAAGCAGAAGAAACAGAAGAGGCAGAAGCAGAATGAGAAGCAGAAGGGGAAATTGAAGCAGAAGCAGAAGGAGAAGCAGAAGCAGAAGGAGAAGCAGAAGAAGGAGAAGGAGAAGCAGAAAGAGAAGCAGAAAGAGAAGCAGAAAGAGAAGCAGAACGAGAAGCAGGAGAAGCAGAAGCAGGAGATGCAGAAGCAGAAGAAACAGACGGAGAAGAAGCAGAAGCAGAATGAGAAGCAGAAACAGAAGGAAAAGCAGAATGAGAAGCAGGAGAAGCAGAAGAAGCAGCAGCAGGAGAAGCAGAAGCAGAAGAAGCCGAAGAAGCAGAAGCAGAACCTGAAGCAAAAGGAGAAGCAGGAGAAGCAGAAGAAGCAGAATCTGGAGAAGCAGAATCTGGAGAAGCAGAAGGAGAAGCAGAAGCAGAAAGAGAAGCAAAAGCAGAAGGAGAAGCAGAAGAAACAGAGGCAGTAGCAAAAGAAGCAGAAGCAGTAGTCGTTGTAGCAGAAGCAGAAGGAAAAGCAGTAGGAAAAGCAGAAGAACGAGAAGGAGAAGGAGAAGCAGAAGGAGAATCAGAAGGAGAAGCAGAAGAAGGAGAAGGAGAAGCAGAAGCAGAAGAAGCAGCAGAAGGAGAAGCAGAAGCAGAAGAAGATGCAGAAGGAGAAGCAGGAGAAGCAGAAGAAGCAGAAGGAGAAGCAGAAGTAGGAGAAGGAGAAGGAGAAGGAAGGGCAGCAGAAGCAATAGGAGAAGCAGAAGGAGAAGCAGAAGAATGAGAAGAAGAAAGAGAAGCAGGAGAAGCACAAATGCAGAAGCAGGAGAAGCAGAAACAGAAGATAAAGAAGAAGAAGAAGAAGAAGAAGAAGAAGAAGAAGAAGAAGAAGAAGAAGAAGAAGAAGAAGAAGAAGAAGAAGAAGAAGAAGAAGAAGAAGCAAAAGGAGAAAAGGAGCAAAAGGAGAAGGAGAAGCAGGAGAAGCAGAAGCAGAAGGAAGAAGCAGAAGGAGAAGCAGAAGGAGAAGCAGAAAGAGAAGGAGGAGAAGCAGAAGAAGCAGAAGCAGGAGAAGCAGAAGCAGAAGAAAAAGAAGAAGCATGAGAAGCAGAAGCAGAGGGAGAAGGAGAAGATGTAGAAGCAGAAGGAGAAGCAGAAGGAAAAGCAGAAGAACGAGAAGGAGAAGGAGTAACAGAAGGAGAAGCAGAAGGAGAGGCAGAGGGAGAAGCCGAAGGAGAAGCAGGAAAAGCAGAAGAAGCATAAGGAAAAGGTGAACCAAAAGAAGCAGGAGAAGCAGAAGCAGAAGAAGAAGCATAAGAACAAGCACAAGCAGGAGGAGATGCAGAAGGAGAAGCAGCAGAAGCAGAAAAAGCAGAAGCTGAAGGAAAAGGAGAAGTAGGAGAAGGAGAAGGAGGAGAAGCAGAAGCAGAAGGGGAAGCAGAAGCAGAATGAGTAGCAGAAAGAGAAGCAGGAGAAGCACAAGAAGCAGAAGCAGGAGAACCCGAAAGAGAAGAAGAAGAAGAAGCAGAAACAGAAGCAGGAGAAGCAGGAGAAGCTAAGAAGCAGAAGCAACTGAAGCAGAAGCAAAAGAAACAGAAGAAGCATAAGTAGCAGAAGCAAAAGCAGAAGTAGAAGCAGAAGAACGAGAAGGAGAAAGAGTAATATAAGGAGAAGCAGAAGGAGAAGCAGAAGCAGAAGGAGAAGCAGAAGTAGGAGAAGGAGAAGGAAGAGCAGCAGAAGCAATAGGAGAAGCAGAAGGAGAAGCAGAAGCAGAATGAGAAGCAGAAAGAGAAGCAGTAGAAGCAGAAGAAGCCGGAAAAGCAGAAGCATAAGAAATAGAAGAAGAAGAAGAAGAAGAAGAAGAAGAAGAAGAAGAAGAAGAAGAAGAAGAAGAAGAAGAAGAAGAAGAAGAAGGAGAAGGAGAAGGAGAAGGAGAAGAAGAAGAAGAAGTAGAAGAAGAAGAAGAAGAAGAAGAAGAAGAAGAAGAAGAAGAAGAAGAAGAAGAAGAAGAAGAAGAAGAAGAAGAAGACGGAGCAAAAGGAGAAGGAGAAGCAGGAGAAGCAGAAGCAGAAGAGGAAGAAGCAGAAGGAGAAGCAGAAGGAGAAGAATAAAGAGAAGCAGGAGAAGCAGAAGAAGCAGAAGCAGGAGAAGCAGAAGCAGAAGAAAAAGAAGAAGCATGAGAAGCAGAACAGAGGGAGAAGGAGAAGATGTAGAAGCAGAAGGAGAAGCAGAAAGAAAAGCAGAAGAAAGAGAAGGAGAAGGAGAAACAGAAGGAGAAGCAGAAGGAGAGGCAGAGGGAGAAGCCGAAGGAGAAGCAGGAAAAGCAGAAGAAGCAGAAGCAAAAGGTGAACCAAAAGAAGCAGGAGAAGCAGAAGCAGAAGCACAAGAACAAGCACAAGCAGAAGGAGAAGCAGGAGAAGCAGAAGAAGCAGAAGCTGAAGGAGAAGCAGAAGTAGGGGAAGGAGAAGGAGGAGAAGCAGAAGCAGAAGGAGAAGCAGAAGCAGAATGAGTAGCAGAAAGAGAAGCAGGAGAAGCACAAGAAGCAGAAGCAGGAGAACCCGAAAGAGAAGAAGAAGAAGAAGCAGAAGCAGGAGAAGCTAAGAAGCAGAAGCAACTGAAGCAGAAGCAAAAGAAACAGAAGAAGCATAAGTAGCAGAAGTAAAAGCAGAAGTAGAAGCAGAAGAACGAGATGGAGAAAGAGAAATATAAGGAGAAGCAGAAGGAGAAGCAGAAGCAGAAGGAGAAGCAGAAATAGGAGAAGGAGAAGGAAGAGCAGTAGAAGTAATAGGAGAAGTAGAAGGAGAAGCAGA
>NW_012290199.1:0-3617 GCF_000151885.1 Dipodomys ordii | reverse complement strand
TATCTTCTGGTCCTTGGGAGCTCCTAGTCTCATGGACTAAAGGATTTCTGTATGATTAATTCATTCCAGCATCTAGCAGGGTTTAGAAATCTGACTTCTAACCCCAATTTCAGAGCTGACTGACCCTTTGTGAACCTTCTGGACATTCAATTTCCTCATAATAACTAAGAATACTACCTTATATTGAGTGGCCTTAATTATATCATTAGTGCATCATTTAATTGTGAACTTCTCCCTCTCCTTCTCCCTCTCTTTTTTTCCTTTGGCCTCATCCCCTCGCTCTCTTCTCCCTTTCTTTTTGTGCCAGTACTGGGGCTTAATTCAGGGGTTCAAGATCACTTGGTTTTCTTATTCATGGCTAGTACTCTTCCACACAAGCCATGCTTCTAGCTTTGCTTTTTGCTAGCTATTCTGGAATTGGCAGTTTCTCAGACTTTTCATCTCAGGCTGGCTTTGTACCACAAGACTCCAGGCCTTGGTTTCCTAAGTAGCTACCTACTTAGCTAGTGGCTGTGGCTCAAAGTGGTGGAGCACCAGCAGAGCAAAAATGAGCTCAGGGACAACACCCTGAGTTCAATCCCTATGATGGAAAAAAAAAAAGAAAAAAAGAAAAAGAAAAAAAAAAGTAACCATTACAGCCAGGTGCTGGTGGCTCATATCTATAATCTTAGCTACTTAGAACATTGAGAACTGAGAATCATGGTTCAAAGTTAGCCTCAGCAGACAAACCTGAGAGATTCTTATCTCTAATTAACCACCAAAAAAAGCTGGAAGTGGAGTTGTGTCCCAAGTGGGAGCATGCCAGCCTTGAGCAAAAATGTTAAGGACCAGTGCCTAGGTCCTGAGTTAAAGCCCAGTACCAGCATATATGTAAAATAATAATAATAATAATAATTATCACAGTATCGTAGTAGTTCTGCCACTGAAAGGAGAAAAGATACCTTCAAGGAGAAATACATTTACCTACATAGCTCTTGGTGGCTCTGAAATTGGATTGATAGGGTGAAAAGATCCAGCTCTGTAAATTCTAACAGTACTGGGTTGGGATGATTCCTATGCATGAATCAAAAAGACGAGTACTGGTAACTGCAGAGAGAAGAAGATTAATCAAATGCAGCTGCAACAGAAAGAACAATAACAGCAGAAAAAGCAACAAGGATTACATATTCATTATTTCACTTGATGATGACATTATATGTTATGGACTTTCTTTGCAACAGTATATGTGCATATCTCTGTAGCCTGAAATTTCCATTGCTGTATAATTGCTTGTTACAATTAGTACCTCTCTTCACTAATTTCTTTTTCTTTTTTGTCAATCCTGGGCCTGGGCACTGTCCCTGAGTTCTTCAGCTCAAGGCTAGAGCTCTGCCACTTGAGCCACAGCGCCACTTCCAGTTTTCTGGTGGCTCATTGGAAATAAGAGTCTCATGGACTTTCCTGCCCGGGCTGGCTTTGAACTGTGGTCCTCAGATTTCAGCCTCCTGAGTAGCATAGGCATGAGGCACTGGCACCTGGCTTGCCTCTCCACTAATTCCTATGTGTCACTTAAAGGCAGATGCGACAGACCAGCTCAGCCAGAGCACTGGGACCGACGGGACAGGGATCTCGGGATTGGTGGGCAAAGGAGTCAGCGAAGTGACAAACAGACACAAACTCAAAAGAGTTGCATCTGAGTGTATCTTTATTGAGGAGAATTAACATTTTTATACAGTGTGTGATTGTGATATAGATTCTTTTTTTTTTTTTTTTTTGGGTTCGGTCGTGGGGCCTGAACTCTGGGCCTGGGCACTGTCCCTCAGCTCTTCAGCTCAAGGCTAGCGCTCTACCACTTGAGCCACAGCGCCACTTCCGGCTTTTTTCTTTTTGCTTATGTGGTGCTGAGGAATCGAACTCAGGGCCTCATGCATGCAAGTCAAGCGCTCTACCACTGAGTCACCTTCCCAGCCCCCTGACATAGATTCTTTATTTAAGCACGTAATCAAATTTTTTAAAGGCAAAGCATTGATGAATTACATGAAAATTGATGACTATTCCACCAACTGTTTAAGCTAAGTGTGCGAAACAAGTCTAGCATATTAATAGAATACGTCATCTATTCAGCCTTTTTATGTTTAATAATTAACAAACCTAAGACAGGACTGTACTTATATTGTACTCTTTTTAATTTTGTTTTTATCCAATTATTTTCATTTTTATAAGCTCCTGTATAAGGAAATGGTTTTTGGTTGGTTCAGGAAATATGTTACTAACTTTATATTTTGTGTGAAAACACCATCTATTCCCTATAACGTAAGTTGGACTAAACTTAATCATAACTGTTGGGAGAATCTTTCTTTTTCTTTTATAATTAGAGGTCCCTTCTTTTTTATGAACTCTCTGAACTACTGGGATAACTCTTTTTAACTTAGTTTAATTCATTGATTTTGTCTGTTGGACATATCTGGAAAGTTTAAGTCTCTATATTTACTATGCGTGAGCTGCAAAACCTTGTGAAGTTGTAGGAGTTTCTTTTTTTTTTTTTTTTTTTTTGGGTCTGGTCGTGGGGCCTGAACTCTGGGCCTGGGCGCTGTCCCTCAGCTCTTCAGCTCAAGGCTAGTGCTCTACCACTTGAGCCACAGAGCCACTTCCGGCTTTTTTCTTTTTGCTTATGTGGTGCTGAAGAATCGAACCCAGGACCTCAGGCATGCAAGGCAAGCACTCTACCACTGAGCTACCTTCCCAGCCCCAGTTGTAGGAGTTTCTAGAGGCAGCGTCACATCAGATGATAGATTGATTGGGGCATTGCCCACATTTAATCTTTGGCCTTAGTCTTTATTACTTAGAGAAGCCATCTCTATTGGACTGGAAAAATACAACATGCTCTGTTCGCGATCAATAGAAAAATAGCCAAAACGAGAATAAAGGCAACGAATGTACAGTCAAGAAGAATATAGTAAGAATAAAGGTAGAGGCTATAAAGATGCAGCCAAGTGTTTGGGAAGCCTTGAACCAACACCCCCTTCCTGGGGGCATGCTTCCTTGAAGCTCTTTCACAGACTCCCCAGACTCCACAGAAGGTGGCATGGCACCCACTGGTCACAGAAAGATGCCCACTCAGCTGGAAATACCAGGATCCATATGTAGCGCAGACATTTAACACTCCATCCTCGTTTCTCAGCCAGAGGTTTAGCTCAGAACTTGCAGTCCCTTAATCTAACATCAATGTCAAATCAAAAGCTCTAATTACATCACAGGCAGTGTGAGATCAGAGTATCTAACGTCTGCTCCTAACTCTATTCGGCATACCCAGTGGAGGACTCCTCCAGGGAAATTTCATCCCAATATGACGTTAGGATGTGGAATCCGGTGCAAACTAAGGAGCAGGCAGGTTGGTCTCCAGAACTAGCATCCAATTGGGTTCCCATGGTCTTAGATCAGGATATGCAAGTGAGAGGAGGTAGCATGGAGGGCAACAGAAGAGGCCATGCTTGAAGGGAAATGGAGTCCGGTCTGCCGTTCTCTCTGGGAGGCAAAGTCAGGGCCCAGGTCTGACATCCTTACGTATGGGCCCGGGTCCTTTCGTTGAGCATCAGTTCCGGAGGAATTTCTAAGTGTCAGTCACCAACGGTAAAAGT
>NW_012290198.1:0-7259 GCF_000151885.1 Dipodomys ordii | reverse complement strand
TAAGAAGCAGAAGCAGGAGAAGCAGAAGCAGAAGATAAAGAAGAAGCAGAAGAAGCAGAAGCAGAGGGAGAAACAGAAGAAGGAGAAAGAGCAGCAGAAGGTGAAGCAGAAGGAGATGCAGAAGCAGAAAGCGAAGCAGAAACAGAAGGAGAAGAAGAATCAGAAGAAGTAGAAGCAGTAGCAGTTGTAGCAGAAGCAGAAGGAGAAGCTGAAAGAAAAGCAGAAGAACAAGAAGGAGAAGGAGAAACAGAAGGAGAAGCAGAAAGAGAAGCAGGTAAAGCAGAAGAAGAAGAAGGAGAAGGAGAATCAGAAGGAGAAGCAGAAGAAGGAGAAGGAGAAGCAGAAGAAGATGCAGAAGGAGAAGCAGGAGAAGCAGAAGCAGAAGGAGAAGCAGGAAAAGCAGAAGAAGCAGAAGCAAAAGGAGAAGCAAAAGAAGGAGAAGCAGAAGAAAAAGCATAAGGACAAGCACAAGCAGAAGGAGATGCAGAAGGAGAAGCAGGAGAAGCAGAAGAAGCAGAAGATGAAGGAGCAGCAGAAGTAGGAGAAGGAGAAGGAGGAGAAGCAGAAGCAGAAGGAGAAGCAGAAGCGGAATGAGAAGCAGAAAGAGAAGCAGGAGAAGCACAAGAAGCAGAAGCAGGAAAAGCCGAAAGAGAAGAAGCAGAAACAGAAGCATAAGTAGAAGGAGAAGCAGCAGAAGAAGTAGAACCAGAAATTCAGGCAGGAGAAACAGAAGAAGCAGAAGCAGAAAGAGAATCAAAAAGAGAAGCAGAAGGAGAAGTAGAAGAAGCAGCAGAAGGAGAAGCAGCAGAAGAAGCAGAAAAACAAGCAGGAGAAGCAGAAGCACAAAGAGAAGTAGAAGCAGAAGAAGCAGAAGCAGAAGAAGAAGCAGTAGAATCATAAGAAGCAGAATCAGGAGAAGCAGAAGCAGAAGAACAAGAAGAAGCATAAGAAGCAGAAGCAGAAGCAAAGGGAGAAACAGAAGGAGGAGAAGGAGCAGCAGAAGGTGAAGCAGATGGAGATGGAGAAGCAGAAAGAGAAGCAGAAACAGAAAGAGAAGAAGAAGGATTAGTTGGAGAATCAGAAGAAGCAGAAGCAGAAAGAGAAGCAGAACCAGAAGGAGAAGCAGAAGGAGGAGAAGGAGAAGGAGAAGCCGAAAGGGAAGCAGAAAGAGAAGCAGAACGAGAAGCAGGAGAAGCAGAAGCAGGAGAACAAGAAGCAGAAGAAACAGAAGAAGGAGAAGAAGCAGAAGCAAAAGGAGTAGCAGAAACAGAAGGAAAAGCAGAAAGGGAAGCAGGAGAAGCAGAAGAAGCAGCAGCAGGAGAAGCAGAAGCATAAGAATTCGAAGAAGCAGAAGCAGAACCCGAAGCAGAAGGAGAAGCAGGAGAAGCAGAAGAAGCAGAATCTGGAGAAGAAGGAGAACCAGAAGGAGAAGCAGAATCAGAAAGAGAAGCAAAAGCAGTAGGAGAAGCACAAGGAGAAGCAGAAGAAACAGAAGAAGCAGATGCAGTAGCAGAAGAAGCAGAAGATGCAGAAGCAGAAGGAGAAGCAGAAGGAAAAGCAGAAGAAAGAGAAGAAGGAGAAACAGAAGGAGAAGCAGAAAGAGAAGCAGAAGAAGGAGCAGGAGACGGAAAAGCAGCCGGAGAAGCAGAAAGAACAACAGAAGGAGAAGGAGGAGATGCAGAAACTGGAGAAGCAGAAGTAGAAGAATCAGGAGAAGGACAAGAAGCAGAAGCAAAAGGAGAAGCAGAAACAGAAGGAGAAGCAGAAAGAGAAGGAGGGGAAGCAGAAGAAGCAGAAGCAGGAGAAGCAGAAGCATAAGAATCCGAAGAAGCAGAAGCAGAACCTGAAGTAGAAGGAGAAGCAGGAGAAGCAGAAGAAGCAGAATCTGGAGAAGCAGAATGAGAAGCTGAAGGAGAAGCAGAAGCAGAAAGAGAATCAAAAGCAGAAGGAGAAGCAGAAGGAGACGGAGAAGCAGAAAGAAAAGCAGAAACAGAAGGAGAAGAAGAAGGATTAGTTGGAGAATCAGAAGAAGCAGAAGCACAACGAGAAGCAGTAGAAGGAGAAGGAGAATCAGAAGCAGAGGAAAGGAAGGAGAAGCAGAAGAAGCAGAAGCGGAAGAAGCCGAAAGTGAAGAAGCAGAAACAGAAGCAGAAGTAGAAGCAGAAGCAGAAGGAGAAGCAACAGAACAAGTAGAACCAGAAATTCAGGCAGGAGAAACAGAAGAAGCAGAAGCAGAAAGAGAAGCAAAAAGAGAAGCAGAAGGAGAAGTAGAAGAAGCAGCAGAAGGAGAAGCAGCAGAAGAAGCAGAAAAACAAGCAGGAGAAGCAGAAGCAGAAAGAGAAGTAGAAGCAGAAGAAGCAGAAGCAGAAGAAGAAGCAGTAGAAGCATAAGAAGCAGAAGCAGGAGAAGCAGAAACAGGAGAAGCAGAAGCAGAAGAACAAGAAGAAACATAAGAAGCAGAAGCAGAAGCAGAGGGAGAAACAGAAGAAGGAGAAGGAGCAGCAGAAGGTGAAGCAGAAGGAGATGAAGAAGCAGAAAGGGAAGCAGAAACAGAAGGAGAAGAAGAAGGATTAGTTGGAGAATCAGAAGAAGCAGAAGCAGAAAGAGAAGCAGAAGAAGGAGAAGGAGAAGCAGAAGCACAGGAAAGGAAGGAGAAGCAGAAGAAGCAGAAGCACGAGAAGCAGAAGAAGAAGAAGAAGAAGAAGAAGAAAGAGAAGAAGGAGAAGGAGCAGAAGGAGAAGCAGAAGCAGAAGGAGAAGCAGAAAGAGAAGGAGAAGAAGCAGTAGCAGGAGAAGCAGAAGCACAAGAAACCGAAGAAGCTGAAGAAGCAGAAGCAGTAGCAGAAGCAGAACGAGAAGCAGAAGAAGAAGAAGGAGAAGTAGAAAGAGAAGGATTAGTAGTAGGAAGAGCAGAAGGAGAATAAGAAGCAGAACGCATAGCAGAAGGAGCAGCAGAAGGAGAAGCAGAAGGAGTAGCAGAAGGAGAAGCAGAGGAAGGAGAAGCAGAAGCAGAAGAAGCAGCAGAAGGAGAAGCAGAAGCAGAAGAAGATGCAGAAGGAGAAGCAGGAGAAGCAGAAGAAGCAAAAGCAGAAGGAGAAGCAGAAGTAGAAGAAGGAGAAGGAGAAGGAAGGGCAGCCAAAGCAATAGGAGAAGCAGAAGGAGAAGCAGAAGAATGAGAAGAAGAAAGAGAAGCAGGAGAAGCACAAATGCAGAAGCAAGAGAAGCAGAAACAGAAGATACAGAAGAAGAAGAAGAAGAAGAAGAAGAAGAAGAAGAAGAAGAAGAAGAAGAAGAAGAAGAAGAAGAAGAAGAAGAAGAAGAAGAAGAAGAAGAAGAAGAAGGAGAAGCATAAGGAGAAGCAGTAGAAGCAGAAGAAGCAGAAGCAGGAGAAGCAGAAGCAGAAGAAAAAGAATAAGCAAAAGAAGCAGAAGCAGAAGCACTGGGAGAAGCAGAAGCAGAAGGAGAAGGAGAAGCAGAAGGAGAAGCAGAAGCAGAAAGAGAAGCAGAAACTGAAGGACAACAAATGGAGAAGCAGGAGAATCAGAAGAAGCAGAAGTAGAAGCATAAGAAACAGAAGCAAAAGAAACAGAAGAAACAGAAGCAAAAGAAACAGAAGAAGGAGAAGAGCAGAAGCAGAAGCAGAAGGAGAAGCAGAAGCAGAAGGAGAAGCAGAAAGAGAAGCAGGAGAAGCAGAAGAAGCAGGAGAAGCAGAAGTAGAAGAAACAGAAGAATCTTAAGTAGCAGAAGCAGAATCTGAAGCAGAAGGAGAAACAGAAGAAGCACAATCTGAAGCAGAAGCAGAAGAAACAGAAATAGTAGAATAAGCAGAAGCAGAAGCAGCAGGAGAAGCAGAAGAAGAAGACGGAGAAGGCGAGAGAGAAGGATTAGGAGTAGGAGAAGCAAAAGGATAAGCAGAAGCAGAAAGAGACGCAGAAGAAAAAGCAGCACAAGAAGTAGGAGAAGCAGGAGAAGCAGAAGCAGGGAAAGCAGAAGAAACAGAAGACGCAGAAGCAGAAATTGAAACAGAAGCAGAAGGAGAAGCACAAGCAGAAGGAGAAGCAGAAGAAGGAGAAGGAGAAGCAGAAAGAAAAGGAGATAGAGAAGCAGAACGAGAAGCAGGAGAAGCAGAGGCAGGAGAAGCAGAAGAAACAGAAGAAGGAGAAGAAGCAGAAGCAGTAGGAGAAGCAGAAACAGAAGGAGAAGCAGAAAGAGAAGGAGGGGAAGAAGAAGAAGCAGAAGCAGGAGAAGCAGAAGCATAAGAATCCGAAGAAGCAGAAGCAGAACCTGAAGTAGAAGCAGAAGCAGAAGAAGCAGAATCTGGAGAAGCAGAAGGAGAAGCAGCAGCAGAAAGAGAAGCAAATGCAGAAGGAGAAGCAGAAGAAACAGAAGAAACAGAAGCAGTAGGAGAAGAAGCTGAAGATGTAGAAGCAGAAAAAGAAGCACAAGAAATAGCAGAAGAACGAGAAGGAGAAGGAGAAACAGAAGGAGAAGCAGATGGAGAAGCAGAAAGAGAATCAGGAAAAGCAGAAGAAGCAGAAGCAGACGGAGAAGCAGAAGAAGGAGAAGGAGAAGCAGAAGCAGAAGAAGAAGCAGAAGGAAAAGCACAAGCAGAAGGAGATGCAGAAGGAGAAGCAGGAGAAGGAGAAGAAGCAGAAGAAGAAGGAGAAGAACTAAAGAGAAGAAGCAGAAGCAGAAGAAGCAGAAGCAGATGTAGAAAGAGAAGCCGACGAAGAGAAGCAGAACGAGAAGCAGGAGAAGCAGAAGAAGCAGAAGATGCAGAAGCAGAAGAAGAAGAAACAGAAGAAGGAGAAGGAGCAGAAGCCGAAGGAGAAGCAGAAGCAGAAGGAGAAGCAGAAAGAGAAGCAGGAAAAGCAGAAAAAGCAGAAGTAGGAGAAGCAGAAGCAGAAGAAACAGGAGAAGGACAAGAAGCAGAAGCAGAAGCAGAAGGAGAAGCAGAAACAGAAGCAGAAGCAGAAAGAGAAGGAGGGGAAGCAGAAGAAGCAGAAGCAGGAGAAGCAGAAGTATAGAATCCGAAGAATCAGAAGAAGAACCTGAAGCAGAAGGAGAAGCAGAAGAAGCAGAATCTGGAGAAGCGGAATGACAAGCTGAAGGAGAAGCAGAAGCAGAAAGAGAATCAAAAGCAGAAGGAGAAGCAGAAGAAACAGAAGCAGTTGCAGTTGCAGCAGAAGCAGAAGGAGAAGCAGAAGAAAAAGCAGGAGAACGAGAAGGAGAAGGAGAAACAGAAGCAGAATCAGACGGAGAATCAGAAGGAGAAGCAGAAGAAGCAGAAGGAGAAGCAGAAGAAGAAGTAGAAGGAGGAGCAGAAGCAGAAGAAGATGCAGAAGGAGAAGCAGGAGGAGCAGAAGAAGCAGAAGCAAAAGGAGAAAGAGAAGGAGAAGCAGAAGTAGAATCAGGAGAAACAGAAGAAGAAGAAGAAGAAGCAAAACAAACAGAAGAAGGAGAAGAGCAGAAGCAGAAGCAGAAAGAAAAGCACAAGCAAAAGGAGAAGCAGAATGAGAAGCAGGAGAAGCAGAAGAAGCAGGAGAAGCAGAAGCAGAAGAAACAGGAAAAGCCGAAGAAGCAGAAGCAGAATCTGAAGCAGAAGGAGAAACAGAAGAAGCACAATCTGAAGCAGAATCAGAAGAAACAGAAATAGTAGAATAAGCAGAAGCAAAAGCAGCAGGAGAAGCAGAAGAAGAAGACGGAGAATTTGAAAGAGAAGGATTAGGAGTAGGAGAAGCAAAAGGATAATCAGAAGCAGAAAGAAGGAGAAGAAGCATGAGAATTAGGAGAAGCAGGAGAAGCAGAAGCAGGAGAAGCAGAAGAAACAGAAGACGCAGAAGCAGAATGAGAAGCAGAAGGAGAAATTGAAGCAGAAGCAGAAGGAGAAGCAGAAGCAGAAGGAGAAGCAGAAGAAGGAGAAGGAGAAGCCGAAAGAGAAGCAGAAAGAGAAGCAGAACGAGAAGCAGGAGAAGCAGAAGCAGGAGAAACAGAAGCAGAAGAAACAGAAGAAGGAGAAGAAGCAGAAGAAGGAGAAGCACAAACAGAAGGAAAAGCAGAAAGAGAAGCAGGAGAAGCAGAAGAAGCAGCAGCAGGAGAAGCAGAAGCAGAAGAAGCCGAAGAAGCAGAAGAAGAAACTGAAGCAGAAGAAGAATCAGGAGAAGCAGAAGAAGCAGAATCTGGAGAAAAAGAAGGAGAACCAGAAGGAGAAGCAGAAGCAGAAAGAGAAGCAAAAGCAGAAGGAGAAGCAGAAGGAAAAGCAGAAGAACGAGAAGGAGAAGGAGAAACAGAAGGAGAAGCAGAAAGAGAAGCAGAAGAAGGACCAGGAGACGGAAAAGCAGCAGGAAAAGCAGAAAGAGCAGCAGAAGGAGAAGCAGGAGATGCAGAAACAGGAGAAGCAGAAGTAGAAGAATCAGTAAAAGGACAAGAAGCAGAAGGAGAAGCAGAAAGAGAAGGAGAAGCAGAAAGAGAAGGAGGGGAAGCAGAAGAAGCAGAAGCAGAATAAGCAGAAGCATAAGAATCCGAAGAAGAAGAAGCAGAACCTCAAGCAGAAGGAGAAGCAGGAGAAGCAGAAGAAGCAGAATCTGGAGAAGCAGAACGAGAAGCTGAAGGAGAAGCAGAAGCAGAAAGAGAATCAAAAGCAGAAGGAGAAGCAGAAGAAACAGAAGAAGTAGAAGCAGTAGCAGTTTAGCAGAAACAGAAGGAGAAGCCAAAGGAAAAGCAGAAGAACAAGAAGGAGAAGGAGAAACAGAAGGAGAAGCAGAATGAGAAGCAGGTAAAGCAGAAGAAGAAGAAGCAGAAGGAGAATCAGAAGGAGAAGCAGAAGAAGGAGAAGGAGAAGCAGAAGCAGAAGAAGATGCAGAAGGAGAAGCAGATGAAGCAGAAGAAGCAGAAGCAGAAGGAGAAGCAGGAAATCAGAAGAAGCAGAAGCAAAAGGAGAAGCAAAAGAAGGAGAAGGAGAAGCAGAAGCAGAAGAAGAAGCATAAGGACAAGCAAAAGCAGAAGGAGATGCAGAAGGAGAAGCAGGAGAAGCAGAAGAAGCAGAAGCTGAAGGAGAAGCAGAAGTAGGAGAAGGAGAAGGAGGAGAAGCAGAAGGAGAAGCCGAAGCGGAATGAGAAGCAAAAAGAGAAGCAGGAGAAGCACAAGAAGCAGAAGCAGGAGAAGCCGAAAGGGAAGAAGCAGAAGAAGCAGAAACAGAAGCAGAAGTAGAAGCAGAAGCAGAAGGAGAAGCAGCAGAAGAAGTAGAACCAGAAATCATGA
>NW_012290197.1:0-5825 GCF_000151885.1 Dipodomys ordii | reverse complement strand
GAAGAAGGAGAAGAAGCAGAAGCAGAAGAGAAGCAGAAACAGAAGGAAAAGCAGAAAGAGAAGCAGGAGAAGCAGAAGAAGCAGCAGCAGGAGAAGCAGAAGCAGAAGAAGCCGAAGAAGCAGAAGCAGAAGCAGAACTGAAGCAGAAGAAGAAGCAGGAGAAGCAGAAGAAGCAGAATCTGGAGAAGCAGAAGGAGAAGCAGAAGCAGAAAGAGAAGCAAAAGCAGAAGGAGAAGCAGAAGGAGAAGCAGAAGAAACAGAAGAAGCAGAGGCAGTAGCTGAAGAAGCAGAAGATGCATTAGCAGAAGGAGAAGCAGAAGGAAAAGCAGAAGAACGAGAAGGAGAAGGAGAAGGAGAAACAGAAGGAGAAGCAGAAAGAGAAGCAGAAGAAGGAGCAGGAGAAGGAAAAGCAGCAGGAGAAGCAGAAATAGCAGCAGAAGGAGAAGCAGGAGATGCAGTAACAGGAGAAGCAGAAACAGAAGCAGAAGAAACAGGAGAAGGACAAGAAGCAGAAGCAGAAGGAGAAGCAGAAACAGAAGGAGAAGCAGAAAGAGAAGGAGGGGAAGTAGAAGAAGCAGAAGAAGGAGAAGCAGAAGCATAAGAATCCAAAGAAGCAGAACCTGAAGCAGAAGGAGAAGCAGAAGAAACAGAAGAAATAGAAGCAGTAGCAGTTGTAGCAGAAGCAGAACGAGAAGCAGAAGGAAAAGCAGAAGAACAAGAAGGAGAAGGAGAAACAGAAGGAGAAGCACAAGGAGAAGCAGAAAGAGAAGCAGGTAAAGCAACAGAAGAAGAAGCAGAAGGAGAAACAGAAGTAGAAGCAGAAGGAGGAGAAAGAGAAGGAGAAGAAATGCAGAAGGAGAAGCAGAAGAAGCAGAAGCAGAAGGAGAAGAAGGAAAAGCAGAAGAAGCAGAAGCAAAAGGAGAAGCAAAAGAAGGAGAAGGAGAAGGAGAAGCAGAGACAGAAGAAGAAGCATAAGGACAAGCACAAGCAGAAGGAGAAGCAGGAGAAACAGAAGAAGGAGAAGCTGAAGGACAAGCAAAGTAGGAGAAGGAGAAGGAGGAGAAGCAGAAGCAGAAGGAGAAGCAGAAGCGGAATGAGAAGCAGAAAGAGAAGCAGGAGAAGCACAAGAAGCAGAAGCAGGAGAAGCCGAAAGAGAAGAAGCAGAAGAAGCAGAAACAGAAGCAGAAGTAGAAGCAAAAGCAGAAGGAGAAGCAGGAGAACAAGTAGAACCAGAAATTCAGGCAAGAGAAACATAAGAAGCAGAAGCAGAAAGAGAAGCAAAAAGAGAAGCAGATGGAGAAGTAGAAGAAGCAGCAGAAGGAGAAGCAGCAGAAGAAGCAGAAAAACAAGCAGGAGAAGCAGAAGCAGAAAGAGAAGTAGAAGCAGAAGAAGCAGAAGAAGCAGAAGCAGAAGAAGATGCAGTAGAAGCATAAGAAGCAGAAGCAGGAGAAGCAGAAGCAGAAGAACAAGAAGAAGCATAAGAAGCAGAAGCAGAAGCAGAGGGAGAAACAGAAGAAGGAGAAGGAGCAGCAGAAAGTGAAGCAGAAGGAGATGGAGAAGCAGAAAGAGAAGCAGAAACAGAAGGAGAAGAAGAAGGATTAGTTGGAGAATCAGAAGTAGCAGAAGCAGAAAGAGAAGCAGTAGAAGGAGAAGGAGAAGCAGAAGCAGAGGAAAGGAAGGAGAAGCAGAAGAAGCAGAAGCGGGAGAAGCCGAAAGAGAAGAAGCAGAAACAGAAGCAGAAGTAGAAGCAGAAGCAGAAGGAGAAGCAGCAGAACATGTAGAACCAGAAATTCAGGCAGGAGAAACAGAAGAAGCAGAAGCAGAAAGAGAAGCAAAAAGAGAAGCAGAAGGAGAAGTAGAAGAAGGAGCAGAAGGAGAAGCAGCAGAAGAAGCAGAAAAACAAGCAGGAGAAGCAGAAGCAGAAAGAGAAGTAGAAGCAGAAGAAGCAGAAGCAGAAGAAGAAGCAGTAGAAGCATAAGAAGCAGAAGCAGGAGAAGCAGAAGCAGGAGAAGCAGAAGCAGAAGAACAAGAGGAAGCATAAGAAGCAGAAGCAGAGGGAGAAACAGAAGAAGGAAAAGGAGCAGCAGAAGGTGAAGCAGAAGGAGATGGAGAAGCTGAAAAAGAAGCAGAAACAGAAGGAGAAGAAGAAGGATTAGTTGGAGAATCAGAAGAAGCAGAAAGAGAAGCAGAAGAAGTAGAAGGAGAAGCAGAAGCAGAGGAAAGGAAGGAGAAGCAGAAGAAGCAGAAGCAGGAGAAGCAGAAGAAGAAGAAAGAGGAGAAGGAGAAGGAGCAGAAGGAGAAGCAGAAGCAGAAGGAGAAGCAGAAAGAGAAGGAGAAGAAGCAGTAGCAGGAGAAGCAGAAGCAGAAGAAACAGAAGAAGCTGAAGAAGCAGAAGCAGGACCTGAAGCAGAAGAAACAGAACAAGAAGAAGAAGCAGTAGCAGAAGCAGAACGAGAAGCAGAAGAAGAAGAAGGAGAAGGAGAAAGAGAAGGATTAGGAGTAGGAAGAGCAGAAGGAGGATCAGAAGCAGATCGAGAAGCAGAAGGAGCAGCAGAAGGAGAAACAGAAGGAGAAGCAGAAGGAGAAGCAGAAGCAGAAGAAGCAGCAGAAGGAGAAGCAGAAGCAGAAGAAGATGCAGAAGGAGAAGCAGGAGAAGCAGAAGAAGCAAAAGCAGAAGGAGAAGCAGAAGTAGAAGAAGGAGAAGGAGAAGGAAGGGCAGCCGAAGCAATAGGAGAAGCAGAAGGAGAAGCAGAAGAATGAGAAGAAGAAAGAGAAGCAGGAGAAGCACAAATGCGGAAGCAGGAGAAGCAGAAACAGAAGATACAGAAGAAGAAGAAGAAAAGAAGAAGAAGAAGAAGAAGAAGAAGAAGAAGAAGAAGAAGAAGAAGAAGAAGAAGAAGAAGAAGAAGAAGAAGAAGAAGAAGAAGAAGAAGAAGAAGGAGAAGCATAAGGAGAAGCATAAGGAGAAGCAGTAGAAGCAGAAAAAGCAGAAGCAGGAGAAGCAGAAGAAAAAGAATAAGCAAAAGAAGCAGAAGCCGAAGCACTGGGAGAAGCAGAAGCAGAAGGAGAAGGAGCAGCAGAAGGAGAAGCAGAAGCAGAAAGAGAAGCAGAAACAGAAGGACAACAAATGGAGAAGCAGGAGAATCAGAAGAAGCAGAAGTAGAAGCATAAGAAACAGAAGCAAAAGAAACAGAAGAAACAGAAGCAAAAGAAACAGAAGAAGGAGAAGAGCAGAAGCAAAAGCAGAAGGAGAAGCAGAAGCAGAAGGAGAAGCAGAAAGAGAAGCAGGAGAAGCAGAAGAGGCAGGAGAAGCAGAAGTAGAAGAAACAGAAGAATCTTAAGAAGCAGAAGCAGAATCTGAAGCAGAAGGAGAAACAGAAGAAGCACAATCTGAAGCAGAAGCAGAAGAAACAGAAATAGTAGAATAAGCAGAAGCAGAAGCAGCAGGAGAAGCAGAAGAAGAAGACGGAGAAGGCCAGAGAGAAGGATTAGGAGTAGGAGAAGCAAACGGATAAGCAGAAGCAGAAAGAGACGCAGAAGAAAAGGCAGCACAAGAAGTAGGAGAAGCAGGAGAAGCAGAAGCAGGAGAAGCAGAAGAAACAGAAGACGCAGAAGCAGAATGAGAAGCAGAAGGAGAAATTGAAGCAGAAGCAGAAGGAGAAGCAGAAGCAGAAGGAGAAGCAGAAGAAGGAGAAGGAGAAGCAGAAAGAAAAGCAGATAGAGAAGCAGAACGAGAAGCAGGAGAAGCAGAGGCAGGAGAAGCAGAAGAAACAGAAGAAGGAGAAGAAGCAGAAGCAGAAGGAGAAGCAGAAACAGAAGGAGAAGCAGAAAGAGAAGGAGGGGAAGAAGAAGAAGCAGAAGCAGGAGAAGCAGAAGCATAAGAATCCGAAGAAGCAGAAGCAGAACCTGAAGTAGAAGCAGAAGCAGAAGAAGCAGAATCTGGAGAAGCAGAAGGAGAAGCAGAAGCAGAAAGAGAAGCAAATCAGAAGGAGAAGCAGAAGAAACAGAAGAAACAGAAGCAGTAGCAGAAGAAGCTGAAGATGTAGAAGCAGAAAAAGAAGCACAAGAAATAGCAGAAGAACGAGAAGGAGAAGGAGAAACAGAAGGAGAAGCAGAAGGAGAAGCAGAAAGAGAATCAGGAAAAGCAGAAGAAGCAGAAGCAGACGGAGAAGCAGAAGAATGGAGAAGGAGAAGCAGATGCAGAAGAAGAAGCAGAAGGAAAAGCACAAGCAGAACGAGATGCAGAATGAGAAGCAGGAGAAGGAGAAGAAGCAGAAGCAGAAGGAGAAGACTAAAGAGAGAGCAGAGCAGAAGAGCAGAAGCAGATGTAGAAAGAGAAGAAGCAGCAGAAGGAGAAGCAGAAGCAGAAGAAGATGCAGAAGGAGAAGCAGGAGAAGAAGAAGAAGCAAAAGCAGAAGGAGAAGCAGAAGTAGGAGAAGGAGAAGGAGAAGGAAGGGCAGCAGAAGCAATAGGAGAAGCAGAAAGAGAAGCAGAAGCAGAATGAGAAGCAGAAAGAGAAGCAGTAGAAGCAGAAGAAGCAGGAAAGGAAGAAACAGAAGAAAGAGAAGAAGAAGAAGAAGAAGAAGAAGAAGAAGAAGAAGAAGAAGAAGAAGAAGAAGAAGAAGAAGAAGAAGAAGAAGAAGAAGAAGAAGAAGAAGAAGAAGAAAGAGAAGGAGAAGGAGAAGCATAAGGAGAAGAAGTAGAAGCAGAAGAAAAAGAATAAGCAAAAGAAGCAGAAGGAGAAGCAGTGGGAGAAGCATAAGAAGGAGAAGGAGCAACAGAAGGAGAAGCAGAAGCAGAAAGAGAAGCAGAAACAGAAGGAGAACAAGAAGGAGAAGCAGGAGAATGAGAAGAAGCAGAAGTAGAAGCAGAAAGAAGAGAAGAAGGAGAAGCAGAAGTAGAATCAGAAGAAACAGAAGAAGAAGCATAAGAAACAGAAGCAAAAAAACAGAAGAAGGAGAAGAGCAAAAGCAGAAGGAGAAGCAGAAATAGAAGCAGGAGAAGCAGAAGAAGCAGGAGAAGCAGAAGCAGAAGAAACAGGAGAAGCCGAAGAAGCAGAAGCAGAATCTGAAGCAGAAGGAGAAACAGAAGAAGCACAATCTGAAGCAGAAGCAGAAGAAACAGAAATAGTAGAATAAGCAGAAGCAGAAGCACCAGGACAAGCAGAAGAACAAGAAGGAGAAGGCGAGAGAGAAGGATTAGGAGTAGGAGAAGCAAAAGATAAGCAGAAGTAGAAAGAGACGCAGAAGGAAAAGCAGCACGAGAAGTAGGAGAAGCAGGAGAAGCAGAAGCAGGAGAAGCAGAAGAAAGAGAAGACGCAGAAGCAGAATGAGAAGCAGAAGGAGAAATTGAAGCAGAAGCAGAAGGAGAAGCAGAAGCAGAAGGAGAAGCAGAAGAAGGAGAAGGAGAAGCAGAAAGAAAAGCAGAAAGAGAAGCAGGACGAGAAGGAGGAGAAGCAGAAGCAGGAGAAGCAGAAGCAGGAGAAACAGAAGAAGGAGAAGAAGCAGAAGCAGAAGGAGAAGCAGAAACAGAAGGATAAGCAGAAAGAGAAGGAGGGGAAGCAGAAGAAGCAAAAGCAGGAGAAGCAGAAGCATAAGAATCCGAAGAATCAGAAGCAGAACCTGAAGCAGAAGGAGAAGCAGGAGAAGCAGAAGAAGTATAATCTGGAGAAGCAGAAGGAGAAGCAGATGCAGAAAGAGAAGCAAAAGTAGAAGGAGAAGCTGAAGGAGAAGCAGAAGAAACAGAAGCAGTAGCAGAAGAAGCTGAAGATGTTGAATCAGAAAAAGAAGCTCTATAAATAGCTTAAGAACGAGTATGAGAAGGAG
>NW_012290196.1:0-13084 GCF_000151885.1 Dipodomys ordii | reverse complement strand
GATTAGGAGTAGGAGAAGCAAAAGGATAAGCAGAAGCGTGTAAAGAGACGCAGAAGGAGAAGCAGCACGAGAAGTAGGAGAAGCAGGAGAAGCAGAAGAAACAGAAGACGCAGAAGCAGAATGAGAATCAGAAGGAGAAATTGAAGCAGAAGCAGAAGGAGAAGCAGAAGCAGAAGGAGAAGCAGAAGGAGAAGGAGAAGGAGAAGCAGAAAAGAAGCAGAACGAGAAGAAGGAGAAGCAGAAGCAGGAGATGCAGAAACAGAAAAAAACAGAAGAAGGAGAAGAAGCAGAAGCAGAAAGAGAAGCAGAAACAGAAGGAAAAGCAGAAAGAGAAGCAGGAGAAGCAGAAGAAGCAGCAGCAAGAGAAGCAGAAGCAGAAGAAGCCGAAGAAGCAGAAGCAGAAACTGAAGCAGAAGGAGAAGCAGGAGAAGCAGAAGAAGCAGAATCTGGAGAAGCAGAAGGAGAAGCAGAAGCAGAAAGACAAGCAAAAGCAGAAGGAGAAGCAGAAGAAACAGAAGAAGCAGAGGCAGTAGCAGAAGAAGCAGAAGATGCAGAAGCAGGAGGAGAAGCAGAAGGAAAAGCAGAAGAACGAGAAGTAGAAGGAGAAACAGAAGGAGAAGCAGAAAGAGAAGCAGAAGAAGGAGCAGGAGAAGGAAAAGCAGCAGGAGAAGCAGAAAGAGCAGCAGAAGGAGAAGCAGGAGATGCAGAAACAGGAGAAGCAGAAGCAGAAGAAACAGGAGAAGGACAAGAAGCAGAAGCAGAAGGAGAACCAGAAACAGAAGGAGAAGCAAAAAGAGGAGGAGGGAAGCAGAAGAAGCAGGAGAAGCAGAAGCATAAGAATCCGAAGAAGCAGAAGCAGAACCTGAAGCAGAAGGAGAAGCAGGAGAAGCAGAAGAAGCAGAATCTGGAGGAGCAGAATGAGAAGCTGAAGGAGAAGCAGAAGCAGAATGAGAATCAAAAGCAGAAGGATTAGCAGAAGAAACAGAAGAATAGAATCAGTAGCCATTGTAGCAGAAGCAGAAGGATAAGCAGAAGGAAAAGCAGAAGAACAAGAAGGAGAAGGAGAAACAGAAGGAGAAGCAGAAGGAGAAGCAGAAAGAGAAGCAGGTAAAGCAGAAGAAGCAGAAGCAGAAGGAGAATCAGAAGGAGAAGCAGAAGAAGGAGAAGGAGAAGCAGAAGCAGAAGAAGATGCAGAAGGAGAAGCAGGAGAAGCAGAAGAAGCAGAAGCAGAAGGAGAAGCAGGAAAAGCAAAAGAAGCAGAGGAAAAAGTAGAAGCAAAAGAAGGAGAAGGAGAAGCAGAAGCAGAAGCAGAAGAAGAAGCATAAGGACAAGCACAAGCAGAAGGAGATGCAGAAGGAGAAGCAGGAGAAGCAGAAGAAGCAGAAGCTGAAGGAGAAGCAGAAGTAGGAGACGGAGGATAAGCAGAAGCAGAAGGAGAAGCAGAAGAGGAATGAGAAGCAGAAAAAGAAGCAGGAGAAGCACAATAAGCAGAAGCAGGAGAAGCCGAAAGAGTAGAAGCAGAAGAAGCAGAAACAGAAGCAGAACGAGAAGCAGAAGCAGAAGGAGAAGCAGAAGCAGAAGGAGAAGCAGCAGAAGAAGTAGAACCAGAAATTCAGGCAGGAGAAACAGAAGAAGAAGAAGCATAAGGAGAAGCAAAAAGAGAAGCAGAAGGAGAACTAGAAGAAGCAGGAGAAGAAGCAGAAAAACAAGCAGGAGAAGCAGAAGTAGAAAGAGAATTAGAAGCAGAAGAAGCAGAAGCAGAAGAAGAAGCAGTAGAAGCATAAGAATCAGAAGCAGGAGAAGCAGAAGCAGAAGAACAAGAAGAAGCATAAGAAGCAGAAGCAGAATCAGAGGGAGAAACAGAAGAAGGAGAAGGAGCAGCAGAAGGTGAAGCAGAAGGAGATGCAGAAACAGAAAGAGAAGCAGAAACAGAAGGAGAAGAAGAAGGATTAGCTGGAGAATCAGAAGAAGCAGAAGCAGAAAGAGAAGCAGTAGAAGGAGAAGGAGAAGCAGAAGCAGAGGAAAGGAAGGAGAAGCAGAAGAAGCAGAAGCGGGAGAAGCAGAAGAAGAAGAAGAAACAGAAGAAGGAGAAGGAGCAGAAGGAGAAGCAGAAGCAGAAGGAGAAGCAGAAAGAGAAGCAGAAGAAGCAGTAGCAGGAGAAGCAGAAGCAGAAGAATCAGAAGAAGCCAAAGAAGCAGAAGCAGGACCTGAAGCAGAAGAAACAGAACAAGCAGAAGAAGCAGAAGCAGAAGCAGAACGAGAAGCAGAAGAAGAAGAAGGAGAAGGAGAAAGAGAAGGATTAGGAGTAGGAAGAGCAGAAGGAAAATCAGAAGCAGAACGAGAAGCAGAAGGAGCAGCAGAAGGAGAAGCAGAAGGAGAAACAGAAGGAGGTGCAAAAGCAGAAGAAGCAGCAGAAGGAGAAGCAGAAGCAGAAGGAGATGCAGAAGGAGAAGCAGGAGAAGCAGAAGAAGCAAAAGCAGGAGAAGCAGAAGTAGGAGAAGGAGAATGAGAAGGAAGGGCAGCAGAAGGAATAGGAGAAGCAGAAGGAGAAGCAGAAGCAGAATGAGAAGCAGAAAGAGAAACAGTAGAAGCAGAAGAAGCAGGAAAAGCAGAAGCAGACGATAGAGAAGAAGAAGAAGAAGAAGAAGAAGAAGAAGAAGAAGAAGAAGAAGAAGAAGAAGAAGAAGAAGAAGAAGAAGAAGAAGAAGGAGAAGAAGAAGGAGACGCATAAGGAGAAGTAGTAGAAGCAGAAGAAGCAGACACAGGAGAAGCTGAAGATAAAGAATAAGCAAATGAAGCAGAAGCAGAAGCAGTGGGAGAAGCAGAAGAAGGAGAAGGAGAAGGAGCAGCAGAAAGAGAAGCAGAAGCAGAAAGAGAAGCAGAAACAGAAGGAGAACAAGAAGGAGAAGCAGGAGAATCAGAAGAAGCAGAAGTAGAAGCAGAAAGAGAAGAAAGAGAAGCAGAGGTAGAATCAGAAGAAACAGAAGAACAGATTGGGAGAAGATCTTTACTAGCCATACAACGGACAAGGGTCTCATATCTAAAATATACTTGGAACTCAAAAAATTAAACCCCCCAACAACAAATCCCCAAAGAAACAACTGCCCAATAAATAAGTGGGCGAAAGACTTAAAGAGAAACTTCTCTGAAGAAGAAAGAAGGATGGCCAATAGACACATGAAGAAATGTTCAACATCCCTAGCCATAAAAGAAATGCAAATCAAAACAACATTGAGATACCACCTCACCCCAGAAAGAACGGCAAAAATCAAGAACTGTAACAACAACAGATGCTGGAGGGGATGTGGACAGAAAGGAACCTTACTTCATTGTTGGTGGGAATGAAAACTTGTCCAACCACTTTGGAAAGCAGTATGGAGGTTCCTCAAAAGACTTCACATAGAACTCCCCTATGACCCAGCAATCCCACTTTTGGGCATTTACCCAAATTCTTACAAACAAGACCACACTAAAGCTACCACCACAACTATGTTTATTGCAGCATTATTTACCATAGCTAAGATATGGAACCAACCCAGATGCCCCTCAGTAGATGAATGGATCAAGAAAATGTGGTATATATACACAATGGAATTCTATGCCTCCATCAGAAAGAATGACATTGCCCCATTTGTTCGGAAATGGAAAAACTTGGAAAAAATTATATTAAGTGAAGTAAGCCAGGCCCAAAAAAACATAGGTCCCATGGTTTCCCTTATTTGCAATATCTAGTATATGCACGAGTCAAGCGGAAAAGGTCAGATAATGTGATGTCAGGAAAATGAACCCTTAGCTATGTATTTTAATGTTTTTTCTTTCATACATGTGTTTCTAATGCAATTATAAGATTATCTCTTTGTTGCTTTGTATGTCCCTCCCCCACAGTATAACCCCTGCTTTCACTATATTTGATGTCAGTATAACTTGTGGAGGAGATGGGGAAAAACAAGTTATTTAAGGATACAGGTGGATCTGATGCAACAATGAGACGTACAAGTTGTCATGTCCAAAACGAGCTTTACAACGTCGGTGCGGGGGGGGAGGGGAGGGGAAGGGGTTGGGGGTGAGGGGGGAAGGAGAAGGACTGGGATGGAGGGGAGGGGGGAGGCTGGGAAGGGATGGGAAGGGTAAACAAAGGAGGAGGCTGCAATGCTTGGTAAGAAATGTACGCATTATCCTGCCCATGCAATTGTAACCCCTCTGTACAGTTTGTTCACAAATAAAATAAAATTAAATTAAAAAAAAGAAGAAACAGAAGAAGAAGAAGCAGAAGAAACAGAAGCAAAAGAAACAGAAGAAGGAGAAGAGCAGAAGCAGATGCAGAAGGAGAAGCAGAAGCAGAAGGAGAAGCAGAAAGAGAAGCAGAAGAAGCAGAAGAAGCAGGAGAAGCAGAAGCAGAAGAAACAGGAGAAGCCGAAGAAGCAGAAGCAGAATCTGAAGCAGAAGGAGAAACAGAAGAAGCACAATCTGAAGCAGAAGAAACAGAAATAGTAGAATAAGCAGAAGCAGAAGCACCAGGAGAAGCAGAAGAAGAAGACGGAGAAGGCGAGAGAGAAGGATTAGGAGTAGGAGAAGTAAAAGGATAAGCAGAAGCTGAAAGAGAAGCAGAAGGAGAAGCAGCACGAGAAGTAGGAGAAGCAGGAGAAGCAGAAGCAGGAGAAGCAGAAGAAACAGAAGACGCAGAAGCAGAATGAGAAGCAGAAGGAGAAATTGAAGCAGAAGCAGAAGGAGAAGCAGAAGGAGAAGGAGAAGCAAAAGAAGGAGAAGGAGAAGCAGAAAGAGAAGCAGAACGAGAAGCAGGAGAAGCAGAAGCAGGAGAAGCAGAAGGAGAAGAAACAGAAGAAGGAGAAGAAGCAGAAGCAGAAGGAGAAGCAGAAACAGAAGGAAAAGCAGAAAGAGAAGCAGGAGAAGCAGAAGAAGCAGCAGGAGGAGAAGCAGAAGCAGAAGAAGCCGAAGAAGCAGAAGCAGAACCTGAAGAAGAAGGAGAAAGAGAAGCAGAACGAGAAGCAGGAGAAGCAGAAGCAGAAGAAACAGAAGAAGGAGAAGAAGCAGAAGAAGAAGGAGAAGCAGAAACAGAAGGAGAAGCAGAAAGAGAAGGAGGAGAAGAAGAAGAAGCAGAAGCAGGAGAAGCTGAAGCATAAGAATCCGAAGAAGCAGAAGCAGAACCTGAAGCAGAAGGAGAAGCAGGGGAAGCAGAAGAAGCAGAATAAGGAGAAGCAGAATGAGAAGCTGAAGGAGAAGCAGAAGCGGAAAGAGAATCAAAAGCAGAAGGAGGAGCAGAAGAAACAGAAGAACCAGTAGCACTTGCAGCAGAAGCAGAAGGAGAAGCAGAAGGAAAAGCAGAAGAACGAGAACAAGAAGGAGAAACAGAAGCAGAAGCAGAAGGAGAATCAGAAGGAGAAGCAGAAGAAGCTGAAGGAGAAGCAGAAACAGAAGAATAAGCATAAGGACAAGCACAAGCAGAAGGAGATGCAGAAGAAGAAGCAGGAGAAGCAGAAGAAGCAGAAGCAGAAGAAGAAGTAGAAGTAGGAGACAGAGAAGGAAGAGCAGCAGAAGCAATAGGAGAAGCAGAAGCAGAAGCAGAATGAGTAGCAGGAGTAGCAGAAAGAGAAGCAGTAGAACCAGAAGAAGCAGGAAAAGCAGAAGCAGAAGAAAGAGAAGAAGAAGAGGAAGAAGAAGAAGAAGAAGAAGAAGAAGAAGAAGAAGAAGAAGAAGAAGAAGAAGAAGAAGAAGAAGAAGAAGAAGAAGAAGGAGAAGGAGAAGGAGAAGCATAAGGATAGCAGTAGAAGCAGAAGAAGCAGAAGCAGGAGAAGCAGAAACAGAAGAAAAAAATAAACAAAAGAAGCAGGAGTAGAAGCAGTGGGGGAGGCAGAAAAAGGAGAAGGAGAAGGAGCAGCAGAAGGAGAATCAGAAGCAGAAAGAGAAGCAGAAACACAAGGAGAACAAGAAGGAGAAGCAGGAAAATCATAAGAAGCAGAAGTAGAAGCAGAAAGAGAAGGAGAAGAAGGAGAAGCAGAAGTAGAATCAGAAGAAACAGAAGAAGAAGAAGAAGAAGCAGAAGAATCAGAAGCAAAAGAAACAGAAGAAGGAGAAGAGCAGAAGCAGAAGAAGAAGGAGAAGCAGAAGCAGAAGGAGATGGAGAAAGAGAAGCAGGAGAAGCAGAAAAAGCAGGAGAAGCAGAAGCAGAAGAAACAGGAGAAGCCGAAGAAGCAGAAGCAGTATCTGAAGCAGAAGGAGAAACAGAAGAAGCACAATCTGAAGCAGAAGCAGAAGAAACAGAAAGAGTAGAATAAGCAGAAGCAGAAGCAGCAGGAGAAGCAGAAGGAGAAGGCTATAGAGAAGGTTAGGAGTAGGAGAAGCAAAAGGATAAGCAGAAGCAGAAAGAGACGCAGAAGGAGAAGCAGCACGAGAAGGAGGAGAAGCAGGAGAAGCAGAAGCAGAAGAAGCAGAAGAAACAGGACGCAGAAGCAGAATAAGAAGCAGAAGAAGAAATTGAAGCAGAAGCAGAAGCAGAAGGAGAAGCAGAAACAGAAGGAGAAGCAGAAGAAGTAGAAGGAGAAGGAGAAGCAGAAAGAGAAGCAGAAAGAGAAGCAGAACGAGAAGCAGGAGAAGCAGAAGCAGGAGAAGCAGAAGCAGAAGAAACAGAAGAAGGAGAAGAAGCAGAAGAAGAAGGAGAAGCAGAAACAGAAGGAAAAGCAGAAAGAGAAGCAGGAGAAACAGAAGAAGCAGCAGCAGCTGAAGCAGAAGCAGAAGAAGCCGAAGAAGCAGAAGCAGAACCTGAAGCAGAAGGAGAAGCAGGAGAAGCAGAAGAAGCAGAATCTTGAGACGCAGGAGAAGCAGAAGCAGAAAGAGAAGCAAAAGCAGAAGGAAAAGCATAAGGAGAAGCAGAAGAAACAGAAGAAGCAGAGGCAGTAGCAGAAGAAGCAGAAGATGCAGAAGGAGAAGCAGAAGGAAAAGCTGAATAACGAGAAGGAGAAGGAGAAACAGAAGGAGAAGCAGAAAAAGAAGCAGAAGAAGGAGCAGGAGATGGAAAAGCAGCAGGAGAAGCAGAAAGAGCAGCAGAAGGAGAAGCAGGAGATGCAGAAACAGGAGAAGCAGAAGCAGAAGAAACAGGAGAAGGACAAGAAGCAGAAGCAGAAGGAGAAGCAGAAAAAAAAGGAGAAGCAGAAAGAGAAGGAGGGGAAGTAGAAGAAGAAGAAGCAGGAGAAGCATAAGCAGAAGAAACAGGAGACGCCGAAGAAGCAGAGGCAGAATCTGAAGCAGAAGGAGAAACAGAAGAAGCACAATCTGAAGCAGAAGAAACAGAAATAGTAGAATAAGCAGAAGCAGAAGCAGCAGGAGAAGCAGAAGAAGAAGACGGAGAAGGCGAGAGAGAAGGATTAGGAGTAGGAGAAGCAAAAGGATAAGCAGAAGCAGAAAGAGACGCAGAAGGAGAAGCAGCACGAGAAGTAGGAGAAGCAGGAGAAGCAGAAGCAGGAGAAGCAGAAGAAAGAGAAGACGCAGAAGCAGAATGAGAAGCAGAAGGAGAAATTGAAGCAGAAGCAGAAGCAGAAGGAGAAGCAGAAGGAGAAGCAGAAGAAGCAGAAGGAGAAGCAGCAAGGGAAGGAGAACGAGAAGCGGGAGAAGCAGTAGCAGGAGAAGCAGAAGCAGAAGAAACAGAAGAAGGAGAAGAAGCAGAAGCAGAAGGAGAAGCAGAAACAGAAGGAAAAGCAGAAAGAGAAGCAAGATAAGCAGAAGAAGCAGCAGCAGGAGAAGCAGAAGCAGAAGAAGCCGAAGAAGCAGAAGCAGAAGGAGAAGCAGGAGAAGCAGAAGAAGCAGAATCTGGAGAAGCAGAAGGAGAAGCAGAAGCAGAAAGAGAAGCAAAAGCAGAAGGAGAAGCAGAAGGAGAAGCAGAAGAAACAGAAGAAGGGGAAGCAGAAGAAGCAGAAGCAGGAGAAGCAGAAGCATAAGAATCCGAAGAAGCAGAAGCAGAACCTGAAGCAGAAGGAGAAGCAGGGGAAGCAGAAGAAGCAGAATATGGAGAAGCAGAATGAGAAGCTGAAGGAGAAGCAGAAGCGGAAAGAGAATCAAAAGCAGAAGGAGGAGCAGTAGAAACAAGAAGCAGTAGCAGTTGCAGCAGAAGCAGGAGGAGAAGCAGAAGGAAAAGCAGAAGAACGAGAACATGAAGGAGAAACAGAAGCAGAAGCAGAAGGAGAATCAGAAGGAGAAGCAGAAAAAGCAGAAGGAGAAGCAGAAACAGAAGAATAAGCATAAGGACAAGCACAAGCAGAAGGATATGCAGAAGGAGAAGCAGGAGAAGCAGAAGAAGAAGAAGAAGTAGAAGTAGGAGAAAGAGAAGGAAGAGCAGCAGAAGCAATAGGAGAAGCAGAAGCAGAATCAGAATGAGTAGCAGAAAGAGAAGCAGTAGAACCAGAAGAAGCAGGAAAAGCAGAAGCAGAAGAAAGAGAAGAAGAAGAAGAAGAAGAAGAAGAAGAAGAAGAAGAAGAAGAAGAAGAAGAAGAAGAAGAAGAAGAAGAAGAAGAAGAAGAAGGAGAAGAAGAAGAAGGAGAAGCATAAGGAGAAGCAGGGAAGCAGAGGAAGCAGAAGCAGGAGTAGCAGAAGCAGTAGAAAAAGAATAAGCATAAGAAGCAGAATCAGAGGAAGAAGGAGAAGGAGCAGCAGAAGGAGAATCAGAAGGAGAAGCAGAAGAAGGAGAAGCAGAAGCAAAAGAAGCAGCAGAAGGAGAAACAGAAGCAGAAGAAGATGCAGAAGGAGAAGCAGGAGAAGCAGAAGAAGCAGAAGCAGAAGGAGAAGCAGAAGTAGGAGAAGGAGAAGGAGAAGGAGAAGGAAGAGCAGCAGAAGCAATAGGAGGAGCAGAAGGAGAAACAGAAGCAGAATGAGAAGCAGAAAGAGAAGCAGTAGGAGCAGAAGAAGCAGGAAAAGCAGAAGCAGAAGTAAGAGAAGAAGAAGTAGACGAAGAAGAAGAAGAAGAAGCAGCATAAGGAGAAGCATAATGAGAAGCATTAGAAGCAGAAGAAGCAGAAGCAGGAGAAGCAGAAGCAGAAGAAAAAGAATAAGCAAAAGAAGCAGAAGCAGTGGGAGAAGCAGAAGAAGGAAAAGGAGAAGGAGCAGCAGAAGGAGAAGCAGAAGCAGAAAGAGAAGCAGAAACAGAAGGAGAATAAGAAGGAGAAGCAGGAGAATCAGAAGAAGCTGAAGTAGGAGCAGAAAGAGGAGAAGACGAGAAGCAGAAGTAGAATCAGAAGAAACAGAAGAAGAAGTAGCAGAAGAAACAGAAGCAAAAGAACAAGACGAAGGAGAAGAGCAGAAGCAGAAGCAGAAGGAGAAGCAGAAGCAGAAGGAGAAGCAGAAAGAGAAGCAGGAGAAGCAGAAGGAGCAGGAGAAGCAGAAGCAGAAGAAACAGGAGAAGCCGAAGAAGCAGAATCTGAAGCAGGAGAAACAGAAGAAGCACAATCTGAAGCAGAAGCAGAAAAAACAGAAATAGTAGAATAAGCAGAAGCAGAAGCAGCTGGAGAAGCAGAAGAAGAAGACGGAGAAGGCGAAAGAGAAGGATTAGGAGTAGGAGAAGCAAAAGCAGAAGGAGAAGCAGAAGGAGAAGCAGAAGAAACAGAATAAGCAGAGGCAGTAGCAGAAGAAGCAGAAGATGCAGAAGCAGAAGGAGAAGCAGAAGGAAAAGCAGAAGAACGAGAAGGAGAAGGAGAAACAGAAGGAGAAGCAGAAAGAGAAGCAGAAGAAAGAGCAGGAGAAGGAAAAGCAGCAGGAGAAGCAGAAAGAGCAACAGAAGGAGAAGCAGGAGATGCAGAATCAGGAGAAGCAGAAGCAGAAGAAACAGGAGAAGGACAAGAAGCAGAAGCAGAAGGAGAAGCAGAAACAGAAGGAGAAGCAGAAAGAGAAGGAGGGGAAGCAGAAGAAGCAGAAGCAGGAGAAGCAGAAGCATAAGAAACCGAAGAAGCAGAAGCAGAACCTGAAGCAGAAGGAGAAGCAGAAAAACAGAAGAAGAAGAAGCAGTAGCAGTTGTAGCAGAAGCAGAACGAGAAGCAGAAGGAAAAGCAGAAGAACAAGAAGGAGAAGGAGAAACAGAAGGAGCAGCAGAAGGAGAAGCAGAAAGAGAAGCAGGTAAAGCAGAAGAAGAAGAAGCAGAAGGAGAATCAGAAGGATAAGCAGAAGAAGAAGAAGGAGAAGCAGAAGAAGATGCAGAAGGAGAAGCAGAAGAAGCAGAAGCAGAAGGAGAAGAAGGAAAAGCAGAAGAAGCAGAAGCAAAAGGAGAAGCAAAAGAAGGAGAAGGAGAAGCAGAAGAAGAAGAAGAAGAAGCATAAGGACAAGCACAAGCAGAAGGAGATGCAGAAGGAGAAGCAGGAGAAACAGAAGAAGCAGAAGCTGAAAGAGAAGGAGAAGTAGGAGAAGGAGAAGGAGGAGAAGCAGAAGCAGAAGGAGAAGCAGAAGCGGAATGAGAAGCAGAAACAGAAGCAGGAGAAGCACAAGAAGCAGAAGCAGAAGAAGCCGAAATAGAAGAAGCAGAAGAAGCAGAAACAGAAGCAGAAGTAGAAGCAGAAGCAGAAGGAGAAGCAGCAGAAGAAGTAGAACCAGAAATTCAGGCAGGAGAAACAGAAGAAGCAGAATCAGAAGCAGAAGGAGAAGCAAAAAGAGAAGGAGAAGAAGAAGTAGAACAAGCAGAAGGAGAAGCAGCAGAAGAAGCAGAAAAACAAGCAGGAGAAGCAGAAGCAGAAAGAGAAGTAGAAGCAGAAGAAGCAGAAGAAGAAGAAGAAGCAGTAGAAGCATAAGAAGCAGAAGCAGGAGAAGCAGAACCAGAAGAAAAAGAAGAAGCATAAGAAGCAGAAGCAGAGGGGGAAGCAGAAGAAGGAGAAGGAGCAGCAGAAGGAGAAGCAGAAGGAGAATCGGAAGGAGAAGCAGAAGAAGGAGAAGCAGAAGCAGAAGAAGAAGCAGAAGAAGAAGCAGAATCAGAAGAAGATGCAGAAGGAGAAGCAGGAGAAGCAGAAGAAGCAGGAAAAGCAGAAGCAGAGGAAAGAAAAGAAGAAGGAGAAGAGAAGAAGAAGAAGAAGAAGAAGAAGAAGAAGAAGAAGAAGAAGAAAAAGAAGAAGAAGAAGAAAAAGAAGAAGAAGAAGAAGAAGACGACGACGACGACGACGACGACGACGAAGAAGAAGAAGAAGAAGAAGAAGAAGAAGAAGCATAAGGAGAAGCATAAGGAGAAGCAGAAGCAGGAGAAGCAGAAGCAGAAGAAACAGAAGAAGGAGAAGAAGCAGAAGCAGAAGGAGAAGCAGAACAGAAGGAAAAGCAGAAACAGAAGGAAAAGCAGAAAGAGAAGCAGAAGAAGCAGAAGAAGCAGGAAAAGCAGAAGCAGAAGAAAGAGAAGAAGCAGGAGAAGAAGAAGAAGAAGAAGAAGAAGAAGACGAAGAAGAAGAAGAAGAAGATGAAGAAGAAGAAGAAGAAGAAGAAGAAGAAGAAGAAGAAGAAGAAGAAGAAGAAGAAGAAGAAGAAGAAGAAGAAGAAGAAGAAGAAGTATCATAAGGAGAAGCATAAGGAGAAGCATAAGGAGAAGCAGTAGAAGCAGAAGAAGCAGAAGCAGGAGAAGCAGAAGAAGAAGACGGAGAAAGCGAGAGAGAAGGATTAGGAGTAAGAGAAGCAAAAGGATAAGCAGAAGCAGAAAGAGACGCAGAAGGAGAAGCAGCACGAAAAGTAGGAGAAGCAGGAGAAGCGGAAGCAGGAGAAGCAGAAGAAACAGAAGACGCAGAAGCAGAATGAGAAGCAGAAGGAGAAGTTGAAGCAGAAGCAGAAGGAGATGCAGAAGCCGAAGGAGAAGCAGAAGTAGGAGAAGAAGCAGAAAGAGAAGCAGAAAGAGAAGCAGAACGAGAAGCAGGAGAAGCAGAAGCAGGAGAAGCAGAAACAGAAGAAACAGAAGAAGGAGAAGAAGCAGAAGCAGAAGGAGAAGCAGAAACAGAAGGAAAAGCAGAAAGAGAAGCAGGAGAAGCAGAAGAAGCAGCAGCAGGAGAAGCAGAAGCAGAAGAAGCCGAAGAAGCAGAAGCAGAACCTGAAGCAGAAGGAGAAGCAGGAGAAGCAGAAGAAGCAGAACCTGGAGAAGCAGAAGGAGAAGCAGAAGCAGAAAGAGAAGCAAAAGCAGAAGGAGAAGCAGAAGAAACAGAAGAAGCAGAGGCAGTAGCAGAAGCAGAAGATGCAAAAGCAAAAGGAGAAGCAGAAGGAAAAGCAGAAGAACGAGAAGGAGAAGTAGAAGGAGAAACAGAAGGAGAAGCAGAAAGAGAAGCAGAAGAAGGAGCAGGAGAAGGAAAAACAGCAGGAGAAGCAGAAAGAGCATCAGAAGGACAAGCAGGAAATGTAGAAACAGGAGAAGCAGAAGCAGAAGAAAAAGGAGAAGGACAAGAAGCAGAAGCAGAAGGAGAAGCAGATACAGAAGGAGAAGCAGAAAGAGAAGGAGGGGAAGCAGAAGAAGCAGAATCAGGAGAAGCAGAAGCATAAGAATCCGAAGAAGCAGAAGCAGAACCTTAAGCAGAAGGAGAAGCTGGAGAAGCAAAAGAAGCAGGATCTGGAGAAGCAGAATGAGAAGCAGAAGGAGAAGCAGAAGCGGAAAGAGAATCAAAAGCAGAAAGAGAAGCAGAAGAAACAGAAGAAGCAGAAGCAGTAGCAGTTGCAGCAGAAGTAGAAGGAGAAGCAGAAGGAAAAGCAGAAAAACGAGAAGGAGAAGGAAAAACAGAAGCAGAATCAGAAGGAGAATCAGAAGGAGAAGCAGAAGAAGCAGAAGGAGAAGCGAAGGAGAAGCAGAAGAAGAAGCATAAGGACAAGCACAAGCAGAAGGAGATGCAGAAGGAGAAGCAGGAGAAGCAGAAGAAGCAGAAGAAGAAATAGAAGTAGGAGAAGGAGAAGGAAGAGCAGCAGAAGCAATAGGAGAAGCAGAAGGAGAAGCAGAAGAAGAATGAGAAGCAGAAAGAGAAGCAGTGGAAGCAGAAGAAGCAGGAAAAGCAGAAGCAGAAGAAAGAGAAGAAGAAGAAGAAGAAGAAGAAGAAGAAGAAGAAGAAGAAGAAGAAGAAGAAGAAGAAGAAGAAGAAGAAGAAGA
>NW_012290195.1:0-870 GCF_000151885.1 Dipodomys ordii | reverse complement strand
AAAAGATATGTATTTAAATGGTTTCTTTTCTTTCATGCATTTGTTTCTAATGCATTTAAAGGTTATTTCTTTGTTGCTTTGTATGTCCCTCCCCCATGGTATAACCCCTGTTTTCACTGTATTTGATGTCGGTATAATTTGTGGAGGGGAAGGGGGAAAGCAAGTCCTTTAAATAAGGATATAAGTGGGCCCGTTGCAACAATGAGAAGTACAAGTTGTCATGTCAAAAACGAACTGTACTGGGAAGGGATGTGAAGGGTAAACCAAAGGAGGAGGTTGCAATGCTTGATAAGAAATGTACGCATTATCCTGCCCATGTAATTGTAACCCCTCTGTACAGTATGTTCACAAATAAAAAATAAAAAAAACAAATAAAAAATAAAAAAAATGAACTGTACAACTTTGGTGGGGGAGAGGGGAGGATTGGGGGGGTTGGGGGGGAGGCTGGGAAGGGATGGGAAGGGTAAACAAAGGAGGAGGCTCTTTGCATGTTATGAAATGGACTCGTATTCATGTCAATGTTACTGTAACCCATCCGGAGTGTTCTGACAAGCTCTGTGTTTTAGTTTTTCTTATGTCATTTTTGTTATTTAACTTATGATTGTATTAAGTTCAATTAAATCAGACTTAATTTAAATGTTTAATTTTTTTATCTTATTAATAATTCTTCAGATAAATGAAATTACAATTTCATGTAATGATGGTTCAAATTTTAAAATTTTTTTTTTACCTTAATTTTTTTCAATTACGAAGTGTCTTTTTTTAAACGATTTAATAGAATAACCATTTTGAAATTATCTTTAAACTTTTTTGGGTCATTATGCTTTTAATTCTTCCATTTTATCGTATTGTATAACTTTTTTATCCCTC
>NW_012290194.1:0-5992 GCF_000151885.1 Dipodomys ordii | reverse complement strand
GTGCCCCCACTGTGTCCCGTTGTGTCCACAGTGTGTAAAACGCTGTGTAACGCTGTGTGCCAGCTGTATCGACGCTGTGTCCCGCTGTGTCCCGCTGGGTCCCGCTGTGCCCCAACTGTGTCCCGTTGTGTCCCGCTGTGCCCCCACTGTGTCCCGTTGTGTCCACAGCTGTGTACCACGCTGTGTAACGCTGTGTCCCGTGTTGTCCCACTTTGTCCCACGCTGTGTCCCCCGCTGAATCCCCTCTCTGTCGCCGCTGTGTCCCACTGTGTCCTCGCTGTGTCCACCGCTGTCTCCGGCTTTGTCTCCCGCTGTGTTCCGCTGTGTCCCGCTGTGTCCCCGCTGTGTCCCCAACTGTGTCCCGCTGTGTCCTGCTGTGTCCTCCCTGTGTCCCCAGAAGTGTACCCCACTGTGTCCCACTGTGTCCCGGCTGTATCGATGCTAGGTCCCGCTGGGTCCCGCTGTGTCATCCCTGTGTCCCCCGCTGTGTCCCGCTGTGTCCCCGGCTGTGTCTCTGCTGTGTCCCCGCTGTGTCCCGCTTTGTCCCACTGTGTACAGCTGTGTCCCCCGCTGAGTCCCGCTGTGTCCCAATGTGTCCCAATATGTCCTCGCTCTGTCTCCCGCTGTGTCGCGCTGTGTCACCCGCTGTGTCCCACCGTGTCCCCGCAGGGTCACTGCTGTTTCCCTCTGTGTCCCGCTGTGTTCCATGGTGTCCCTCTTTGTCCCCCGTTGCGTTCCCCACTGAGTCCCCGCTGTGTCACTGCTGTGTCCCGCTGTGTCCTCGTTGTGTCCCCCGCTGTCTCCCTCTCTGTTCCCCGCTGTGTCGTGCTGTGTCCTCGCTGGGTCCCCCGCTGTGTCCCGCTGTGTCCCACGCTGTGTTCCGCTGTGTCCCGCTATGTCCTGCTCGGTCCCTGCTGTGTCCCGCTCTGTCCCGCTGTGTCCCCTCTGTGTGCCCGCTGTGTCCCGCTGTGTACTCTGTTGTGTCCAGCTGTGTCACCGCTGTGTCTCGCTTTGTCCCCTCTCTGTCTCTGCTGTCCCCTGCTGTGTCCCCCGCTGTTTCCCGCTGTGTCCCGCTGTTTCCCCCGCTTTGTCCCGCTGAGTCCCCTCTGTGTTGCCGCTGTGTCCCGCTGTGTCCTCGCTGTGTCCCACTATGTTCCCGCAGTGTCACCGCTGTGTACCGCTGTGTCCCGCTGTGTCCCCCGCTTTGTCCCCCGCTATGTCCTGCTGTGTCCCCCGCTGTGTCCCGCTCTGTACTTGCTGTTTCCCCCACTGTGTGCCGCTGTGTCCTCGCTGTGTCCCCCGCTGTGTCCCGCTGTGTCCTTTTGTGTCACGATGTTTCCCCGCTGTGTCCCTGCTGTGTCCCTTTGTGTACCCCGCTGTGTCCAGTTTTTGTCCCCGCTGTGTCTCGCTGTGTCCCACGCTCTGTCCCACACTGTCCGGCCTTGTCCCGCTACCCCGCTGTGTCCCACTATTTCCCGCAGTGTCCCCGCTGTGTACCGCTCTGTCCCGCTTTGTCCTCGCTGTGTCCCCCGCAGTGTCCCGTTGTGTCCCCAGCTGTGCACCCCGCTGTGTCCCGCTATGTCTCCGCTGTAACGACGCTGGGTCCCGCTGGGTCCCGCTATGTCCTCGCTATGTTCCCTGCTGTGTCCCGTTGTGTCCCCAGCTGTGTACCTCACTGTGTCCCACTGTGTCCCCGCTGTATCTACGCTGGGTCCCGCTGGGTCCCGCTGGGTCCTCCCTGTGTCCCCCACTGTGTCCCGCTATGTCCGCCACGGTGTCCCGCTGTGTCTACTGCTTTGTCGCCGCTGTGTCCCGCTGTGTCCTCGCTCTGTCCCACGCTGTGTTCTGCTTTGGCCTCACTGTTTTCCCCGCTGTGTACCCCTCTGTGTCCCTCGCTGTTTCCCGCTGTGTCCCCCGCTGTGTCCCTGCTGTGTCCCCGCTGTGTTCCGCTGTGTAATGCTGTGTCCCCCGCTCAGTCCCGCTGTGTCCCCGCTGTGTCCCAATGTGTCCTCGCTCTGTCCCCTACTGTGTACCGCTGTGTCCTTCCTGTGTCCCCCGCTGTGTCCCTCTGTGTCCCGCTGTGTTCCCCGCTGTGGCCCCCGCTATGTCCCGCTGTGTCCACTGCTGTGTTCCGCTGTGTCACGCTGTGTCCTCGCTGTGTCCCCCGCTGTGTCCCGCTGTGTCCCCGCTATGTCCCCAGCTGTGACCCGCTGTGTCCCGCTGTGTACCCCGCTGTGTCCCGCTATGTTCCCGCAATGTCCCCGCTGTGTCCCACTGTGTCCTCGCTGTATCGACGCTGTGTCCCGCTGTGTCGTCGCTGTGTTCCCCGCTGTGTCCCGCTGTGTCCCCCGCTGTTTCCCCGCTGTTTCCCTCTATGTACCCCGCTGTGTATAGCTTTGTCTCTGATGTGTCTCGCTGTGTCTCACGCTCTGTCCCCCGCTGTGTCCCGCTGTGTCCCCCACTCTGTCCCGCTGTGTCCCGCTGTGTCCCCGCAGGGTCACCGCTGTTTCGCGCTGTGTCCCGCTGTGTTCCGTGGTGTCCCGCTTTGTCCCCCCCTGTGTCCCCAGCTGAGTCCCCGCTGTGTCCACGCTGTGTCCCTCTGTGTCCTCGCTGTGTCCCCCGCTGTCTCCCGCTCTGTCCCCCGCTGTGTCTCACGCTTTATCCCGTCTGTGTCCCACTCTGTCCTGCTGTGTCCCGCTGTGTCCACCACTGTGTCCCTTTGTGTCCCCAGCTGTGTAACCCGCTGTATAACGCTGTGAATCCCGCTGTATCAAGGCTGTGTCCCGCTGGGTCCCGCTGTGTCCTTGCTCTGTTATTCGTGTTGTCCCTCTCTGTCCCCCACTGTGTCCCCTGCTCTGTCCTACTGTGTCCCCCGCTGTGTCCCGTTTTGTCCCGCTGTGTCCCCCGCTGTGTCCCGCTGTGTCCCCCGCTGTCTCCCGCTGTGTCCACTGCTGTGTCCCCGCTGTGTCACACTTTTTCCCCCGCTGTGTCCCGCTGTGTCCTCGCTGTGTCTCCCGCTGTGTCCCGCTGTGTCCTCGCTGTGTCCCCTGCTGTGTCCCGCTGTGTCCCCCGCTGTGTCCTGATGTGTCCCGCTTTGTCCCGCTGTGTCCCTGCTGTGACCCTCAATGTCCCGGTTTGTCCCCGCTGTGGCCCCTCTGTGTCCCGCTGTGTCCCGCTCTGTCCCTGCTGTGTCCTGCTGTGTCCCCACTTTGTGCCCGCTGTGTCCCGCTGTGTACTTCGTTGTGTCAGGCTGTGTCCCCCGCTTTGTCCCGCTGTGTCCCCGCAGTGTCCCCGCTGTGTCCCGCTGTGTCACACTGTGTCCCATGGTGTCCTGCTTTGTCCCCATCTGTGTCCCCCACTGAGTCCCCTCGGTGTCCTGCTGTGTCCTCGCTGTGTGCCCCGCTGTCTCCCACTTTGTTCCACGCTGTGTCCCACTGTGTCCTCGCTGTGTCCCCCGCTGTGTCCCGCTATGTCCCCACTGTGTCCCAAGCTGTGTCCCGCTGTGTCCCGCTGTTTACCCCGCTGTGTCCTACTATGTTCCTGCAGTGTCCCAGGTGTGTCCCTGCTGTGTCCTGCTGTGTCCTCGATGTGTCCCCCGCTGTGTTCCGTTGTATCCCCAGCTGTGTACCCCGCTGTGTCCCGCTGTGTCCCCGCTGTATCGACGCTGTGTCCCGCTGTGTCCCGCTGTGTCCCGCTTTGTCCCCCGCTGTGGCCCCCGCTGAGTCCCCGCTGTGTCCCCGCTGTGTCCCGCTCTGTCCTCCCTGTGTCCCCCGCTGTGTCCCGCTGTGTCCCCTGCTGTGTCCCGCTGTGTCTACTGCTGTGTTCCTGCTGTGTCCCGCTGTGTCCCCCTGTGTCCTCACTGTGTCCCACGCTGTGTTCCGCTGAGTACTTGCTGTGTCCCCGAAGTGCCCGTTGTGTCCCCAGCTGTGTACCCCGCTGTGGCCCACTCTGTCCCCGCTGTATCGACGCTGTGTCCCGCTGGGTCCCGCTGTGTCCTCGCTGTGTCCACCGCTGTGTCCCGCTGTGTCCACCGCTGTGTACCGCTGTGTCCCCAGTTGTGTCCCACTGTGTCCCACTGTGGCCCCCGCTGTGTCCCCCGCTGTGTCCCGCTGTGTCCCCCGCTGTCTCCCGCTGTGTCCACTGCTGTGTCCCCGCTGTGTCCCGCTTTTTCCCCCGCTGTGTCCCGCTGTGTCCTCGCTGTGTCTCCCGCTGGGTCCCGCTGTGTCTTCGCTGTGTCCACCGCTGTGTCCCGCTGTGTCCCCTGCTGTGTCCCGCTGTGTCCCCCGCTGTGTCCTGATGTGTCCCGCTTTGTCCCGCTGCGTCCCTGCTGTGACCCTCAGTGTCCCGGTGTGTCCCCGCTGTGGCCCCTCTGTGTCCTGCTGTGTCCCACTCTGTCCCTGCTGTGTCCTGCTGTGTCACGCTGTGTCCCCGCTTTGTGCCCGCTGTGTCCCGCTGTGTACTCCGTTGTGTCAGGCTGTGTCCCCCGCTTTGTCCCGCTGTGTCCCCGCAGTGTCGCTGCTGTGTCCCGCTGTGTCACACTGTGTCCCATGGTGTCCTGCTTGGTCCCCAGCTGTGTCCCCCGCTGAGTACCCTCGGTGTCCTGCTGTGTGCCGCTGTGTTCCGTGGTGTCCCGCTTTGTCCCCCGCTGTGTCCCCAGCTGAGTCCCCGCTGTGTCCCCGCTGTGTCCCCGCTGTGTCCTGCTGTGTCCTCGCTGTGTCCCCCGCTGTCTCCCGCTCTGTCCCCCGCTGTGTCTCACGCTTTATCCCGTCTCTGTCCCACTCTGTCCCGCTGTGTCCCGCTGTGTCCCCCGCTGTGTCCCGCTGTGTCCCCGAAGGGTCACCACTGTTTCGCGCTGTGTCCCGCTGTGTTCCGTGGTGTCCCTGCTGTGTCCCCGCTGTGTCCCCCGCTGAGTCCCCTCGGTGTCCTGCTGTGTCCTCGCTGTGTGCCCCGCTGTCTCCCACTTTGTCCCACGCTGTGTCCCACTGTGTCCTCTCTGTGTCCCCCACTGTGTCCCGCTATGTCCCCGCTGTGTCCCAAGCTGTGTCCCGCTGTTTACCCCGCTGTGTCCTGCTATGTTCCCGCAGTGTCCCCGCTGTGTCCCTGCTGTGTCCTGCTGTGTCCTCGATGTGCTCCCCGCTGTGTTCCGTTGTGTCCCCAGCTGTGTACCCTGCTGTGTCCCGCTGTGTCCCCACTGTATCGACGCTGTGTCCCGCTGGGTCCCGCTGTGTCCTCGCTGTGTTCCCCGCTGTGTCCCGCTGTGTACCCCTCTGTGTCCTCCGCTGTGTCCTGCTGTGTCCCCCGCTGTGTCCCGCTGTGTCCTGCTGTGAACTGCTGTGTCCCCCGCTGAGTCCTGCTGTGTCCCCGCTATGTCCCGCTGTGTCCCGCTGTGTCCCCCCCTTGTCTCGCTGTGTCTACTGCTGTGTCCCTGCTGTGTCCCGCTGTGTTCCGCTGTGTCCCCCTGTGTCCCGCTGTGTCCCACGCTGTGTTCTGCTGTGTCCTCGTTGTGTCCCCCGATGTGTCCCTTTATGTCCCCAGCTGTGTAACCCGCTGTGTCCCGCTGTGTACCCCTCTGTGTCCCCTTCTGTGTCCCGCTGTGTCTCCCGCTGTGTCCTGCTGTGTCCCGCTGTGTCCTGCTGTGTACAGCTGTGTCCCTCGCTGTGTCCCGCAGTTCCCCGCTGTGTCTCGCTGTGTCTCACCTGTATCCCCCGCTGTGTTCCTGCTGGGACCTGCTGTGTCCCGCTGTGTCCCCGCTGTGTCCCGCTGTGTCCCGCTGTGTCCCCCCCTGCGTCCCGCTGTGTCCCCCACTGTGTCCCCGCTCTGTCCCCCGCTGTGTCCCGCTGTGTACTTGACTGTGTCACCCGCTGTGTGCCGCTGTGTCCCTCGCTCTGGCCCCCTACTGTGTTCCGCTGTGTTCACCCGATGTGTCCAGCTGGTGTCACCCCGATTGTGTCCCGCTGGGTCCCCCACAGGGTCCACCGCTGTTTCCCCGCTG
>NW_012290193.1:0-7093 GCF_000151885.1 Dipodomys ordii | reverse complement strand
CCCGCTGTGTCTCACGATTTGTCCTCGCTGTGTCCCACTGTGTCCCTGTTGTGTCCCGCTGTGCCCCCACTGTGTCCCCTTGTGTCCACAGATTTGTACCACACTGTGTAACGCTGTATCCCCGCTGTATCGACGCTGGGTCCCGCTGGGTCCCGCTGTGTCCTCGCTGTGTTCCCTGCTGTGTCCCGCTGTGTCCTGCTGTGTCCTCGCTGTGTCCCCCGCTGTCTCCCGCTCTGTCCCCCGCTTCATCTCACGATTTGTCCTCGCTGTGTCCCACTGTGTCCCGCTCTCTCCCGCTGTGCCCCCACTGTGTCCCGTTGTGTCCACAGATGTGTACCACGCTGTGTAAGGCTGTATCCCAGCTGTATGGACACTGTGTCCCGCTGGGTCCCGCTGGGTCCTCGCTGGGTCCACCGCTGTGTCCCGCTGTGTCCTCGCTGTGTCTCCCGCTGTGTCCCGCTTTGTCCTCACTGTGTCCCCTGCTGTGTCCCGCTGTGTCCCCCGCTGTGTCCTGATGTGTCCCGCTTTGTCCCGCTCTGTCCCTGCTGTGACCCTCAGTGTCCCAGTGTGTCCCCGCTGTGGCCCCTCTGTGTCCCGCTGTGTCCCGCTTTGTCCCTGCTGTGTCCTGCTGTGTCACGCTGTGTCCCCACTTTGTGCCCGCTGCGTCCCGCTGTGTACTCCGTTGTGTCAGGCTGTGTCCCCCGCTTTGTCCCGCTGTATCCCCGCAGTGTCGCCGCTGTGTCCCGCTGTGTCACACTGTGTCCCATGGTGTCCTGCTTTGTCCCCAGCTGTGTCCCCGGCTCAGTACCCTCGGTGTCCTGCTGTGTCCTCGCTGTGTGCCCCGCTTTCTCCCACTTTGTCCCACGCTGTGTCCCACTGTGTCCTCGCTGTGTCCAGCTGTGTCCCGCACTCTGTCCCGCTGTTTCCCGCTGTGTCCCCCTCTGTGTCCCGCTGTGTCCCCCGCTGTGTCCCGCTTTGTCCCGCTGTGTCCCTGCTGTGACCCTCAGTGTCCCAGTGTGTCCCCGCTGTGGCCCCTCTGTGTCCCGCTGTGTCCCGCTCTGTCCCTGCTGTGTCCTGCTGTGTCACGCTGTGTCCCCACTTTGTGCCCGCTGTGTCCCGCTGTGTACTCCTTTGTGTCAGGCTGTGTCCCCCGCTTTGTCCCACTGTATCCCCGCAGTGTCGCCGCTGTGTCCCGCTGTGTCACACTGTGTCCCATGGTGTCCTGCTTTGTCCCCAGCTGTGTCCCCCGCTCAGTACCCTCGGTGTCCTGCTGTGTCCTCGCTGTGTGCCCCGCTTTCTCCCACTTTGTCCCACGCTGTGTCCCACTGTGTCCTCGCTGTGTCCAGCTGTGTCCCGCACTCTGTCCCGCTGTTTCCCGCTGTGTCCCCCTCTGTGTCCCGCTGTGTCCCCTGCTGTTTCCCGCTGTGTCTACTGCTGTGTTCCTGCTGTGTCCCGCTGTGTCCCGCTGTGTCCCCCTGTGTCCTCACTGTGTCCCACGCTGCGTTCCGCTGAGTCCTTGCTGTGTCCCCCGATGTGCCCCGTTGTGTCCCCAGGTGTGTACCCCGCTGTGGCCCACTCTGTCCCGCTGGGTCCCACTGAGTCCTCGCTGTGTCCACCGCTGTGTCCCGCTGTGTCCACCGCTGTGTTCCGCTGTTTCCCCCGCTGTGTCCCGCTGTGTCCCCCGCTCTGTCCCCCTGTGTCCACCGCTGTGTCCCGCTGTTTCCCCCGCTGTGTCCCGATGTGTCCTTCCTGTGTCCCCCGATGTCTCACTCTCTGTCCCCCACTGTGTCTCACGCTTTGCCCTGCTGTGTCACACTGTGTTCCTCTGTGTCCCGCTGTGCCCTTACTGTGTCCCGTTGTGTCCACAGCTGTGTACCATACTGTATAATGCTGTGTCCCTGCGGTATCGATGCTGTGTCCCGCTGGGTCCTGCTATGTACTCCGTTGTGTCCAGATTTGTCACCGCTGTGTCCCCCGCTTTGTCCTGCTGTGTCCTCGCTGGGTTCCCCGCTGGGTCCCGCTGTGTCCCCCGCTGTGTCCTGCTGTGTCCCGCTGTGACCCGCTGTGTCCCTGCTGTGTCCCGCTGTGCCCTGCTGTGTCCTAGCTGTGTCCCCCGCTGTCTCGAGCTCTGTCCCTCGCTGTGTCTCACGATTTGTCCTTGCTTTGTCCCACTGTGTCCCGCTGTGTCCCGCTGTGCCCACACTTTGTCCCCTTGTGTCCACAGATGTGTACCACAGTGTGTAACGCTGTATCCCCGCTGTATCGACGCTGTGTCCTGCTGGGTCCCGCTGTGTCCTCGCTGTGTTCCCTGCTGTGTTCCGCTGTGTCCCCCGGTGTGTCCCCCGCTGTGTCCTCGCTGTGTCCCGCGCTGTATCCCGCTGTGTCCCCGCTGTGTCCCCCGCTGTGTCCCGCTGTGTCCCACGCTGTGTCCCGCTGTGTCCCGCTGTGTCCCCTGCTGTGTCCCCTGCTTTGTCCCGCTGTGTCCTCGCTGTGTCCTGCTCTGTCTCCTCCTTGTCCCCACTGTGTTCCGTTGTGTCCCGTGGTGTCCCGCTTTATCCCCCACTTTGTCCCCCGCTGAGTCCCCGCTGTGTCCCCGCTGTGTCCCGCTCTGTCCTCCCTGTGTCCCCGGCTGTGTCCCGCTGTGTCCCCTGCTGTGTCCTGCTGTGTCTACTGCTTTGTTCCTGCTATGTCCCGCTGTGGCCCACTCTGTCCCCGCTGTATGGACGCTGCGTCCCGCTGGGTCCCGCTGTGTCCTCGCTGTGTCCACCGCTGTGTACCGCTCTGTCCACCGCTGTGTCCCGCTGTGTCCCCCGCTCTGTCCCCCTTTGTCTACCGCTGTGTCCCGCTGTTTCCCCCGCTGTGTCCCGCTGTGTCCTCGCTGTGTCCCCCTCTGTCTCCCGCTCTGTCCCACGCTGTGTCTCACGCTTTGTCCCCGATGTGTCCCACTGTGTTCCGCTGTGTCCCGCTGTGACCCCACTGTGTCCCGTTGTGTCCACAGCTGTGTACCACGCTGTGTAACGCTGTGTCCCCGCTGTATCGACGCTGTGCCCGCTGTGTCCCGCAGTGTCCCCCGCTGTGTCCCCCGCTGCATCCTCGCTGTGTTCCCCGCTGTGTCCTCGCTGGGTCCCCCGCTGTGTCCCACTGTGTCCCCCGCTGTGTCCCGCTGTGTCCCGCTCTGTCCCTGCTTTGTCCCGCTGTGTCCTGCTGTGTCCTCGCTGTGTCCCCCGCTGTCTCCCGCTCTGTCCCCCGCTACGTCTCACGATTTGTCCTCGCTGTGTCCCACTGTGTCCCGCTCTGCCCCCACTGTGTCCCGTTGTGTCCACAGATGTGAACCACGCTGTGTAACGCTGTATCCCCGCTGTATCGACGCTGTGTCCAGCTGGGTCCCGCTGTGTCCTCGCTGTGTTCCCCGCTGTGTCCCGCAGTGTCCCCCGCTGTGTCCCCGCAGGTTCCTCGCTGTGTCCCCCACTGTGTCCCGCTGTGTCCTCGCTGGGCTGTGTCCCGCTGTGTCCCCCGCTGGGTCCCCCGCTGTGTCCCGCTGTGTCCCGCTCTGTCCCTGCTGTGTCCCGCTGTGTTCTGCTGTGTCCTCGCTGTGTCCCCCGCTGTGTCCCCGCTGTTTCCTCGCTGTGTCCCCCACTGTGTCCCGCTGTGTCCTCGCTGGGTCCTCCGCTGTGTCCCGCTGTGTCCCCCGCTGTGTCCCGCTGTGTCCCGCTCTGTCCCGCTCTGTCCCTGCTGTGTCCCGCTGTGTTCTGCTGTGTCCTCGCTGTGTCCCCCGCTGTCTCCCGCTCTGTCCCCCGCTGTGTCTCACGATTTGTCCTCGCTGTGTCCCACTGTGTCCCGCTGTGTCCCGCTGTGCCCCCACTGTGTCCCCTTGTGTCCACAGATTTGTACCACACTGTGTAACGCTGTATCCCCGCTGTATCGACGCTGGGTCCCGCTGGGTCCCGCTGTGTCCTCGCTGTGTTCCCTGCTGTGTCCCGCTGTGTCCTGCTGTGTCCTCGCTGTGTCCCCCGCTGTCTCCCGCTCTGTCCCCCGCTTCATCTCACGATTTGTCCTCGCTGTGTCCCACTGTGTCCCGCTCTCTCCCGCTGTGCCCCCACTGTGTCCCGTTGTGTCCACAGATGTGTACCACGCTGTGTAAGGCTGTATCCCAGCTGTATGGACACTGTGTCCCGCTGGGTCCCGCTGGGTCCTCGCTGGGTCCACCGCTGTGTCCCGCTGTGTCCTCGCTGTGTCTCCCGCTGTGTCCCGCTTTGTCCTCGCTGTGTCCCCTGCTGTGTCCCGCTGTGTCCCCCGCTGTGTCCTGATGTGTCCTGCTTTGTCCCGCTCTGTCCCTGCTGTGACCCTCAGTGTCCCAGTGTGTCCCCGCTGTGGCCCCTCTGTGTCCCGCTGTGTCCCGCTCTGTCCCTGCTGTGTCCTGCTGTGTCACGCTGTGTCCCCACTTTGTGCCCGCTGTGTCCCGCTGTGTACTCCGTTGTGTCAGGCTGTGTCCCCCGCTTTGTCCCGCTGTATCCCCGCAGTGTCGCCGCTGTGTCCCGCTGTGTCACACTGTGTCCCATGGTGTCCTGCTTTGTCCCCAGCTGTGTCCCCGGCTCAGTACCCTCGGTGTCCTGCTGTGTCCTCGCTGTGTGCCCCGCTTTCTCCCACTTTGTCCCACGCTGTGTCCCACTGTGTCCTCGCTGTGTCCAGCTGTGTCCCGCACTCTGTCCCGCTGTTTCCCGCTGTGTCCCCCTCTGTGTCCCGCTGTGTCCCCCGCTGTGTCCTGATGTGTCCCGCTTTGTCCCGCTGTGTCCCTGCTGTGACCCTCAGTGTCCCAGTGTGTCCCCGCTGTGGCCCCTCTGTGTCCCGCTGTGTCCCGCTCTGTCCCTGCTGTGTCCTGCTGTGTCACGCTGTGTCCCCACTTTGTGCCCGCTGTGTCCCGCTGTGTACTCCTTTGTGTCAGGCTGTGTCCCCCGCTTTGTCCCGCTGTATCCCCGCAGTGTCGCCGCTGTGTCCCGCTGTGTCACACTGTGTCCCATGGTGTCCTGCTTTGTCCCCAGCTGTGTCCCCCGCTCAGTACCCTCGGTGTCCTGCTGTGTCCTCGCTGTGTGCCCCGCTTTCTCCCACTTTGTCCCACGCTATGTCCCACTGTGTCCTCGCTGTGTCCAGCTGTGTCCCGCACTCTGTCCCGCTGTTTCCCGCTGTGTCCCCCTCTGTGTCCCGCTGTGTCCCCTGCTGTTTCCCGCTGTGTCTACTGCTGTGTTCCTGCTGTGTCCCGCTGTGTCCCGCTGTGTCCCCCTGTGTCCTCACTGTGTCCCACGCTGCGTTCCGCTGAGTCCTTGCTGTGTCCCCTGATGTGCCCCATTGTGTCCCCAGGTGTGTACCCCGCTGTGGCCCACTCTGTCCCCGCTGTATCTACGCTGTGTCCCGCTGGGTCCCACTGAGTCCTCGCTGTGTCCACCGCTGTGTCCCGCTGTGTCCACCGCTGTGTCCCGCTGTGTCCACCGCTGTGTCCCGCTGTTTCCCCCGCTGTGTCCCGCTGTGTCCCCCGCTCTGTCCCCCTGTGTCCACCGCTGTGTCCCGCTGTTTCCCCCGCTGTGTCCCGATGTGTCCTTCCTGTGTCCCCCGATGTCTCACTCTCTGTCCCCCACTGTGTCTCACGCTTTGCCCTGCTGTGTCACACTGTGTTCCTCTGTGTCCCGCTGTGCCCCTACTGTGTCCCGTTGTGTCCACAGCTGTGTACCATACTGTATAATGCTGTGTCCCTGCTGTATCGATGCTGTGTCCCGCTGAGTCCTGCTATGTACTCCGTTGTGTCCAGCTTTGTCACCGCTGTGTCCCCCGCTTTGTCCTGCTGTGTCCTCGCTGGGTTCCCCGCTGGGTCCCGCTGTGTCCCCCGCTGTGTCCTGCTGTGTCCCGCTGTGTCCCGCTCTGTCCCTGCTGTGTCCCGCTGTGCCCTGCTGTGTCCTAGCTGTGTCCCCCGCTGTCTCGAGCTCTGTCCCTCGCTGTGTCTCACGATTTGTCCTTGCTTTGTCCCACTGTGTCTCGCTGTGTCCCGCTGTGCCCACACATTGTCCCCTTGTGTCCACAGATGTGTACCACAGTGTGTAATGCTGTATCCCCGCTGTATCGACGCTGTGTCCTGCTGGGTCCCGCTGTGTCCTCGCTGTGTTCCCTGCTGTGTTCCGCTGTGTCCCCCGGTGTGTCCCCCGCTGTGTCCTTGCTGTGTCCCCCGCTGTATCCCGCTGTGTCCCCGCTGTTTCCCCCGCTGTGTCCCGCTGTGTCCCCCGCTGTGTCCCGCTGTGTCCCCTGCTGTGTACCCTGCTTTGTCCCGCTGTGTCCTCGCTGTGTCTGCTCTGTCTCCTCCTTGTCCCCACTGTGTTCCGTTGTGTCCCGTGGTGTCCCGCTTTGTCCCCCACTTTGTCCCCCGCTGAGTCCCCGCTGTGTCCCCGCTGTGTCCCGCTCTGTCCTCCCTGTGTCCCCGGCTGTGTCCCGCTGTGTCCCCTGCTGTGTCCTGCTGTGTCTACTGCTTTGTTCCTGCTGTGTCCCGCTGTGGCCCACTCTGTCCCCGCTGTATGGACGCTGTGTCCCGCTGGGTCCCGCTGTGTCCTCGCTGTGTCCACCGCTGTGTACCGCTCTGTCCACCGCTGTGTCCCGCTGTGTCCCCCGCTCTGTCCCCCTTTGTCTACCGCTGTGTCCCGCTGTTTCCCCCGCTGTGTCCCGCTGTGTCCTCGGTGTGTCCCCCTCTGTCTCCCACTCTGTCCCACGCTGTGTCTCACGCCTTGTCCCCGATGTGTCCCACTGTGTTCCGCTGTGTCCCGCTGTGACCCCACTGTGTCCCGTTGTGTCCACAGCTGTGTACCATGCTGTGTAACGCTGTGTCCCCGCTGTATCGACGCTGTGTCCCGCTGTGTCCCGCAGTGTCCCCCGCTGTGTCCCCCACTGCGTCCTCGCTGTGTTCCCCGCTGTGTCCTCGCTGGGTCCCCCGCTGTGTCCCACTGTGTCCCCCGCTGTGTCCCGCTGTGTCCCGCTCTGTCCCTGTTGTGTCCCGCTGTGTCCTGCTGTGTCCTCGCTGTGTCCCCCGCTGTCTCCCGCTCTGTCCCCCGCTACGTGA
>NW_012290192.1:0-7932 GCF_000151885.1 Dipodomys ordii | reverse complement strand
GCGTGGATACAGCAGGAACCCAGTTGGACACAGCAGGACAAAGCTGGGACACAGCAGTAGACACAGCGGGACTCAGTGCCGGACACAGCGGGACACAGCGGGGGACAAAGGGAGGACCCAGCGGGACCCAGCGGGACCCAGCGTCGATACAGCAGGGACACAGCGGGACACAGTGGGGTACACAGTTGGGGACACAGCGAAGACACAGCGGGACACAGCGGGGACACAGCGGGACACAGCGGGACACAGCGGGGGACACAGCGGAACACAGCGTGGGACACAGCAAGGACACAGCAGGACACAGCGGCGACACAGCAGGGACACAGCAGGGACACAGCGGGGACACAGTGGGGACACAGCAGGACACAGCGTGACACAGTGGGACACAACGGGGACAAAGCGTGAGACACAGTGGGGGACAGAAAGGGAGACAGCAGGGGACTCAGCGAGGAAACAGCGGGACACAGCAGTGACACAGCGGGGACTCAGCGGGGGACACAGTGGGACACAGCGGGGGACACAGCAGGACACAGCGGGGGACACTGCGGGACACAGCGGGGGACACTGCGGGACACAGTGTGGGACAGAGCGTAGGACACAGCGAGACACAGCGGGGACAAACTGGGACACCACGGGACACAGTGGGACACAGCGGGACACAGCGTGGACAGTGCGGGAACATAGCGGGACACAGTGGGGTACACAGCGGGACACAGCAGGACACAGCGGGACCCAGCGGGACACAGCGTCGATACAGCCGGGACAAAGCGTTACACAGCAGGGTACACAGTTGGGGACACAGAGGGTCACAGTGGGGCACACAGCGGGACGCAGCGGGACACAGCGTCGATACAGCGGGCACACAGCGGGACACAGCGGGGTACACAGCTGGGGACACAATGGGACACAGCAGGGGACACAGGGAGGACACAGCGGAACACAGCGGGACACAGCTTGGGACACAGCGGGGACACAGCGGGACACAGTGGGGGACAGAGCGAGGACACAGCGGGATAGAGCGGGACACAGCGTAGGACAAAGTGGGAGACAGCGGGGGACACAGCGGGACACAGCGGGGGACACTGCGGGACACAGTGTGGGACAGAGCATGGGACACAGCGAGACACAGCGGGGACAGAGCTGGACACAGCGGGGTACACAGAGGGACACAGCAAGGACACAGAGGGAAACAGTGTGACACAAAAGGACACAGCTGGACACAGCGGGGTACACAGCGGGACACAGCAGGCACACAGCGGGGACACAGTGGGACACAGCGGGACACAGTGGGGACAGAGCGGGACACAGTCGGACACAACGGGACACAGCGGGGGACACAGCTGGACACAGCGGGGGACACAGCGAGGACACAGCGGGACACAGCGGGGGACACAGCGAGGACACAATGGTGGACACAACGGGGGACACAGCGGGACACAGCGGGGAACACAGCGAGGACACAGCGGGAAACAGCGGGACACAGCGTCGAAACAGAGGGGACTCAGCGGGGGACACAGCGGGGGACACAGCGGGGGACAAAGTGGGACACTACGGGACACAGTGTGACACAGCGGGACACAGCGGGGACACTGTGGAGACACAGCAGGACAAAGCGGGGGACACAGCGGGACACAACGGAACACAGCGGGGGACACAGCGGGGTACAGCTGAGACAGAGATGGGCCACAGCGGGACACAGCGGTGACACAGCTGGACACTGCGGGGTACACAGCGGGACACAGCAGGCACACAGCTGGGGACACAGCGGGGACAAAGTGAGACACCACGGGACACAGCGAGGACACAGCGGGAAACAGCGGAACACAGCGGGGGACAAAGCGGGATGAAGCGGGGGACATAGCGGGACACAGCGGCACACAGTGGGGGACACAGCGGGGGACAGCGGAGACAGAGATGGGCCACAGCGGGACACAGCGGTGACATAGCTGGACACAGCGGGGTACACAGCGGGACACAGCGGGCACACCGGAGACACAGCGGGACACAGCGGGACACAGAGGGGACACAGTGGGACACAGCAGGACAAAGCGGGGGACACAGCGGGACACAGCGGGGGACACAGTGAGGACACAGCGGGACACAGTCGGGGAAAGAGCGGGACACAGCGGGGACACAGCAGTGGACACAGCGGGACACAGCGAGGGACACAGCCGGACACAGCGGGGGAAACAGTGGGGGGACACAGTGGGACACGGTGGGACACAGCGGGGGGACACATGGGGGAACACAGCGGGACACAGTGGGGACACAGCAGGGACACAGCGGGGGACACAGCGGGACACAGCGGGACACAGCGGGGGACACAGCGGGACACAGAGGGGGACACAGTGGGGTAAACAGCGGGACACAGCTTGGGACACAGCAGGGACACAGCGGGACACACCGGGGGACAGAGCGAGGACACAGCGGGATAGAGCGGGACACAGCAAGGACCCACCAGAACACAGCATGGGACACAGTGGCGGATACAGTGGGACACAGAGGGACACAGTGGGGGACACAGGGAGGACCCAGCGGGACCCAGCGGGACCCAGCGTCGATACAGCGGGGACACAGCGGGACACAGCGAGGTACACAACTGGGGACACAACGGGACACAGCGGGGAACACATGGAGGACATAGCGGGACCCAGCGGGACCCAGCGTCATTACAGCGGGGACACAGCGGGACACAGCAGGGTGCATAGCTGGGGACACAACGGGACACTGCGGGGGACACAGAGAGTACCCAATGGGACACAGCGGTACACAGCGGGGACACTGCGGGAACATAGTGGGACACAGCGGGGTACACAGTGGGACACAGCGGGACACAGCTAGGGACACAGCGGGGACAAAGCGGCAGACATCGGGGGACACAGCGAGGACACAGCGAGGACACAGCGGGACACAGCGGCGACACAGAGGGGACTCAGCGGGACAAAGCGGGGGACACAGCGGGACACAGCGGGACACAGCGGGGGACACCGCGGGGGACAGCGGAGACAGAGAGGGGCCAAAGCAAGACACAGGTGTGACACATCTGGACACAATGGAGTACACAGCAGGACATAGCCGGGCACACAGCGGGGACACAGCAGGACACAGCAGGGACCGAGCGAGACATAGCGGGACACAGCCGAACACAGCAGGGGGCACAGCAGCACACAGCGGGGGACCCAGCGAGGACACAGCGGGACACAGCGGGTGACACAGCTGGGGACACAGCGGGACACAGCGGGGAACACAGCAAGGACACAGCGGGACACAACAGGACACAGCGTCCATACAGCGGGGACACAGTGTTACACAGCGTGGTACCCAGCTGTGGACACAACGGGACAGAGTGGGGGCACAGCGAGACACAGCGGGACACAGCGAGGTCACAGCGGGACACATTGGTGACACAGCGGGGGACACAGAAGGACACAGCGGGGGACACAGCGCGACACAGCGCGACACAGCGGGGGACACAATGGGGACACAGCGGGACACAGCAGGGGACACAGCGAGGACACAGCGGAACATAGCAGGGGACACAGAGAGGACACAGCGGGACACAGCGAGACACAGCGGGACACAGCGTGGACACAGCAGTACACACAGCGGGACATAGCGGGGGACACAGCTGGGGACACAACGGGACACAGCTGGGGACACAGCGAGGACAGAGCGGGAAAGAGCGGGACACAGCAGGGACACAGCGTCGATACAGCGGGGACACAGCGAGACACAGCGGGGAACACAGGAAGGAAACAGCGGGACCCAGTGGGACACAGAGTCGATACAGCGGGACACAACGGGGTACACAGCTAGGAACACAACGGGACACAGCGGGGGACACAGCGAGGACACAGCGGGACACAGCGGGACACAGCGGGGGACCCAGCGGGACCCAGCGGGAGACCCAGCGAGGACACAGCAGGACACAGCGGGGGTCACAGGGGGACACAGCGGGGAACACAGCGGGGGACACAGCAGGACACAGCGGGGAACACAGCGAGGACACAGCGTGGACACAGCGGGACACAGTGTCGATACAGCGGGCACACAGAGTTACACAGCGTGGTACACAGCAGAGGACACAGTGGGACACAGTGGGCTACCCAGTGAGGACACAGCGGGAACAACAGGGGACACAACGAGGACACAGCGGGGTACACAGCGGGGGACACACCGGGACACAGTGGGGAAAACAGCGAGGACACAGCGAGACACAGCGGGACACAGCATCGATACAGCGGGGACGCAGCGTTACACAGCGTGGTACACACTGTGGACACAACGGGACACAGTGGGGGCACAGCCGGACACAGCGGGACACAGTGGGACACAGTGGGGACAAAGCGTGAGACACAGCGGGGGCAGAGAGGGAGACAGCAGGGGACACAGCGAGGAAACAGCGGGACACAGCGGTGACACAGCGGGGACTCAGTGGGGGACACAGTGGGACACAGCGGGGATACAGCGGGGACGCAGCGTTACACAGCGTGGTACACACTGTGGACACAACGGGACACAGTGGGGGCACAGCCGGACACCGCGGGACACAGTGGGACACAGCGGGGACAAAGCGTGAGACACAGCGGGGGCAGAGAGGGAGACAGCAGGGGACCCAGCGAGGAAACAGCGGGACACAGCAGTGACACAGCGGGGACTCAGTGGGGGACACAGCGGGACACAGCATCGATACAGCGGGGACGCAGCGTTACACAGCGTGGTACACACTGTGGACACAACGGGACACAGTGGGGGCACAGCCGGACACAGCGGGACACAGTGGGACACAGCGGGGACAAAGCGTGAGACACAGCGGGGGCAGAGAGGGAGACAGCAGGGGACACAGCGAGGAAACAGCGGGACACAGCGGTGACACAGCGGGGACTCAGTGGGGGACACAGTGGGACACAGCGGGGGACACAGCGGGACACAGCGGGGGACACTGCGGGACACAGTGTGGGACAGAGCGAGGGACACAGCGAGACACAGCGGGGACAAAGCTGGACACAGCGGGTACACAGAGGGACACAGCAGGGACAAAGCGGGGAAACAGCGTGACACAAAAGGACACAGCTGGACACAGCGGAGTACACAGCGGGACACAGCGGGCACACAGCGGGGACACAGCGGGACACAGCGGGACACAGCGGGGACACAGCGGGACACAGTCGAACACAGCGGGACACAGTGGGGAACACAGCTGGACACAGCGGGGGACCCAGCGAGGATACAGCGGGACACAGCGGGAAACACTGCGAGGTCACAGCGGGGGACAAAGCGGGACAACACGGGACACAGTGGGACACAGTGGGACACAGCGGGGACACTGCAGGGGCACAGCGGGACAAAGCGGGCGACAAAGTGAGACACAGCGGGGGACACAGCGGGGGACAGCAGGGGACAGAGAGGGGACACAGCGGGACACAGCAGGGGACACAGAGGGGTACACAGCGGGACACAGCCGGAAACACAGCGCGGACACAGCGGGACACACCGGGACACAGCGTCAATACAGCGGGGACAGAGAGGGTCACAGCAGGGACACAGCAGGACACAGCGGGGACAAAGCTGGACAAAGCGGGGTACACAGAGGGACACAGCAGGGACAAAGCAAGAGACACAGCAGGGGACAGAGAGGGAGACAGCAGGGGACACAGTGAGGAAACAGCGGGACACAGTGGTGACACAGCGGGTACTCAGGGGGGGACACAGCGGGACACAGCGGGGGACACAGCGGGACACAGCGGGGACAGAGCGGGGACAGAGCGGGACACAGTCAGACACAGCGGGACACAGCGGGGGACACAGAGGGACACAGCGGGGGACCCAGCGAGGACACAGCTGGACAAAGCGGGGGACACAGCGAGGACACAGTGTGGGACACAGCAGGACACAGCGGGGAACACAGCGAGGACACAGCGGGACACAGCGGGAAACACTGCGAGGTCACAGCGGGGGACAAAGCGGGACAACACGGGACACAGTGTGACACAGTGGGACACAGCGGGGACACTGCAGGGGCACAGCGGGACAAAGCGGGCGACAGAGCAAGACACAGCAGGGGACACATCGGGGGTCAGTAGGGGACAGAGAGGGGACACAGCGGGACACAGCGGGGGACACAGAGGGGTACACAGCGGGACACAGCCGGAAACACAGCGCGGACACAGCGGGACACACCGGGACACAGCGTCAATACAGCGGGGACAGAGAGGGTCACAGCAGGGACACAGCGGGACACAGCGGGACACAGCGGGGGACACAGCGGGACACAGTGAGGACACAGCGGGACACACCGGGACACAGCGGGGGACACAGAGGAACACAGCGTGGGACACAGCGAGGACACAGCAGGACACAGCGGGACACAGCGGCAACACAGCAGGGACACAGCAGGAACACAGCGGGGACACAGCAGGGGACACAGCGGGACACAACGGGGAACACAGAGAGGACCCAGCGGGACCCAGCAGGACACAGCGTCGATACAGCGGGGACACAGCAGAACACAGCGGGGTACACAGCTGGGGACACAAAGGGACACAGCGGGGGACACAGCGAGGACACAGCGGGACACAGCGGGGGACACAGCGAGGACACAGCGGGACACAGCGGGACACAGCGTCGATAATGGCGGGGACACAGCGGGACACAGCGGGGTACACAGCTGGGGACACAACGGGACACAGCGGGTACAACGCGGGACACAGCGGGACAAAGCGGGGTATACAGCGGGACACAGCAGGGTACACAGCAGGGGACACAGCGGGACACAGCGGGACACAGCGGGGGACACAGGGGAGACACTGCGGGACACAGCGGGGGACACAGCGAGGACACATTGGGACACAGCGGGGAAACAGCTGAACTCAGCGGGGGACACAGCGGGTGACAAAGCCGGACACCACGGGACACAGTGTGACACAGCAAGACACAGCGGGGACACTGCATGGACACAGGAGAACACACCCAGGAACACAGCGGGACACAGCAGGACACAGCGGAGGACACAGCGGGGGACAGCAGGGGAGAGAGAGGGGACACAGCGGGACACAGCGGGGACACAGTTGGACACAGCGGGGTACTCAGCGGGACAGAGCGGGCGCACAGCATGGACACAGCGGGATACAGCGGGACAAAGCGGGACACAGCGGGACACAGTGGGGGACACAGCGGGGGACAGAGTGGGATACAACAGGGACCACAGTGAGGACACAGCGGGACCCCGCGGGGACAAAGCTGGACAAAGCGGGGTATACACAGCCAGACACAGCGGGGCCACAGCGAGGACACACCGGGACACTGAGGGTCACATCAGGGACACAGCGGGACAAAGCGGGACACATCAGGACACAGCGGGGGACACAGCGGGACACAGCGGGGGACACAGCGAGGACACAGCGGGACACAGCGGGGGAAAAAGCGGGACACAGCGGGGACACAGCGGGACACAGCGGTGGTCACAGCGATGACACAGCGGGACCCAGCGGGACACAGCGTCGATACAGCGGGGTCAGAGTGGGCCACAGCGGGGTACACAGCTGGGGACACAACAGGACACATCGGGGGACACAGCAAGTACTCAGCGGACCACAGCGTGGGACACAGTGAGGACATAGGGGGACACAGCGGGACACAGCTGGACACAGCAGGAACACAGCAGTAGACACAGCGTGACACAGCAGGGGACACAGCGGGACACAGCGGGGGACACAGGGAGGACAGAGCGGGACACAGCGGGGACACAGCGGGGACTCAGCGGCGGTCACAGCGGGGGACAAAGTGGGACACCACGGGACAGCGCGGGACACAGCGGGTTCAAGGGGGAGACAGAGCGCGACACAGCGAGGACACAGCAGGACACAGCGGGGGACACAGCGAGGACACAGCGGGGAACACAGCGGGACAAAGCAGGGTACACAGCAGGGGATG
>NW_012290191.1:0-3552 GCF_000151885.1 Dipodomys ordii | reverse complement strand
ACTGCGAGGACACAGCGGGACACAGCGTCGATACAGCGGGGACACAGCGTTACACAGCATGGTACACAGCTTTGGACACAACGGGACACAGTGGGGGCACAGCCGGACACAGCGGGACACAGTGGGACACAGCAGGGACAAAGCGTGAGACACAGCGGGGGACAGAGAGGGAGAAAGCAGGGGACACAGCGAGGACACAGCGGGACACAGCGGTGACACAACGGGGACTCAGCGGGGGACACAGCGGGACACAGCGGGGGACACAGTGGGACACAGCGGGGGACACTGCGGGACACAGTGTGGGACAGAGCGTGGGACACAGCAAGACACAGCGGGTACAAAGCTGGACACAGCGGGGTACACAGAGGGACACAGCAGGGAGACAGCGGGGAAACAGCGAGGACACAGCGGCACACAGTGGGGGACACAGCAAGGACAGAGCGGGACACAGCGGGGGACAAAGCGGGACATAGCGGGGGGCACAGCGGGGACACAGCGGGACACAGCGTGGGACACAGGATGGACACAGAGGTACACAGCGGGGGACAGAGCAAGGACACATTGGGACACAGCGGGACTCAGCGGGGGACACAGCAGTACACAGCGGGACACAGCGGGACACAGAGGGGAAAGAGCATGGACACAGCGGGGGACACAGAGAGACACAGCGGGGGACACAGAGGGGTACACAGCGGGACACAGCGGGGAAAAAAGCGAGGCCACAGTGGAACACAGCGTGGGACACAGCGAGGACACAGCGGGACACAGCGGGACACAGTGGGGACAAAGCAGTAGACACAGCGGGACACAATGGCGGACACAGCGGGCCACAGCGGGGGACACAGGGAGGACACAGTTGGACCCAGCGGGACCCAGACTCGATACAGCGGGGACACAGCGGGACACAGCGAGGTACACAGCTGGGGACACAACAGGACACAGCGGGGGACACAGCGAGGACACAGCAGGACACAGCAGGACACAGCAGGACACAGCAGGGACAGAGCGGGACACAGCGGGACACAGCGGGGTACACAGCGGGACACAGCAGGGGACCCAGCGAGGACACAGCGGGGGACACAGTGGGGAACACAGCGAGGACACAGCGGGGGACACAGCGGGGGACACTGAGGGACACAGCGGGACACAGCATCGATACAGCGGGGATACAGCGTTACACAGCGTGGTACACAGCTGTGGACACAACGGGACACAGTGGGGGCACAGCGGGACACAGCGGAACACAGTGGGACACAGCGGGGACAAAGCGTGAGACACAGCGGGGGACAGAGCGGGAGACAGCGGGGGACACAGCGAGGACACAGCGGGACACAGCGGGGGAAACAGCGGGACACAGCGGTGGACCCAGCGAGGACCCAGCGGGACCCAGCAGGACACAGTGTCGATACAGCTGGGATACAGCCTTACACAGCGTGGTACACATATGTGGACACAACGGGACACAGTGGGGGCACAGCGGGACACAGCGGGACACAGTGGGACACAGCGAGGACAAATCGTGAGACGAAGCGGGGGACAGAGCGGGAGACAGCAGGGGGACACAGCGAGGACACAGCAGGACACAGCGGGACACAGCAGGGAACACAGCGAGGACACAGCGGGACCCAGCGGGACCCAGCGTCGATACAGCGGGGATACAGCGTTACACAGTGTGGTACAAATCTGTGGACACAAGGGGACACAGTGGGGGCACAGCGGGACAGAGCGGGACACAGTGGGACACAGCGAGGACAAATCGTGAGACACAGCGGGGGACAGAGCAGGAGACAGCGGGGGACACAGCGAGGACACAGCAGTACACAGCGGGACACAGCAGGGACAGAGCGGGACAGAGCGGGACACAGCGGGACACAGCAGGGAACACAGCGGGACACAGCGGAGGACCCAGCGAGGACACAGCGGGACACAGTGGGGGACAGAACGAGGAAACAGCGGGGGACACAGCGGGGGACACTGCGGGACACAGCGAGGAACACAGCGAGGACACAGCGGGACACAGCCGGACACAGCGTCGATACAGCGGGGATACAACGTTACACAGCGTGGTTCACATCTGTGGACACAACGGGACACAGTGGGGGCAGAGCGGGACACAGTGGGACACAGCGAGGACAAATCGTGAGACGTAGCGGGGGACAGAGCGGGAGAGAGCAGGGGACACTGTGAGGACACAGCAGGACACAGCGGGACACAACAGGGACAGAGTGGGACACAGCGGGACACAGCGGGGGACACAGTGGGACACAGCGGGGGACCCAGCGAGGATACAGCGGGACACAGCGGGGAACACAGCGAGGACACAGCGGGGGACACAGCGGGACACAGCGTCGATACAGCGGGGACACAGCGTTACACAGCGTGGTACACAGCTGTGGACACAACGGGACACAGTGGGTCACAGCGGGACACAGCGGAACACAGTGGGACACATCGGAGACAAAGCTTGAGACACAGCGTGGGACAGAGCGGGAGACAGAGGGGGACACAGCGAGGACACAGCGGGACACAGAGGGGGACACAGTGAGGACACAGTGGGACACAGCGGGGGACACAGCGAGGACACAGCGGTGACACAGCTGGACACAACGAAGTACACAGCGGGACACAGCGGGCACACAGCGGGGACACAGCGGGACACAGCGGGGAACACAGGGAGGACACAGCATGACCAAGTGGGACACAGCGTCGATACAGCGGGGACACAGCGGGACACAGCAGGGTACACAGCTGTGGACACAATGGGACACAGTGTGGGCACAGCGGGACACAGCGGGACAGAGTGGGACACAGACGGGATAAAGCGTGAGACACAGCGGGGGACACAGGGGGGACACAGCGGGACACAGGGGGCGACACAGCGAGGACACATTGGGACACAGCGGGGACACAGCGGGACTCAGCGGGGGACACAGCAGTACACAGTGGGACACAGCGGGACACAGCGGGTCACAGCAGGGACAGAGCGGGTGACACAGAGGGGTACACAGCGGGACACAGCAGTGGACAAAGCAGGACACAGCGGGGGACACAGCGAGGACACTGCGGGACACTGCGGGAGACACAGCAAGGACACAGCGGGACACAGTGGAACACAGCGGGACACAGCAGTGACACAGCAGGGGACCCAGCGGGACACAACCGGGGACACAGCGGGACACAGCGGGTCCACAGGGAGGACACAGCAGGACACAGCGGGGGACACAGCGGGAAACAGCGAGGGACACAGCATCGATAGAGTGGGGACACAGCAGGACACAGCGGGGTACACAGCTGGGGACACAACGGGACACAGTGTGGGACATAGCGGGACACAACAGTACACGGTGGGACACAGCGGGACACAGCGGGGGACACAGCGATGACAAAGCGGGACACAGCGGGGGACACAGTGAGACAGAGCAGGGTACACAGCAGGGGACACAGAGGGACCCAGCGGGACACAGCGGGGGACACAGCGAGGACACATTGGGACACAGCGGGGACACAGCAGGAATCAGCGGTGGACACAGCAGTACACAGCGAGACACATGA
>NW_012290190.1:0-3296 GCF_000151885.1 Dipodomys ordii | reverse complement strand
CGGGGAACACAGCTGGGGACACAACGGGACACAGCAGTGGACACAGCAAGGACACAGCGCGACACAGCGGTGACACTGCGGGAACATAGAGGGACACAGCGGGATACTGAGCGGGACACAGCGGGGTCACAGAGTGGTACACAGGGGGACACAGCGGGAAACACAACGAGGTCACAGCGGGGGACAAAGCGGGACAACACGGGACACAGTGTGACACAGCGGGACACAGCGGGACATAGCGGGGGACACAGCGGGGGACAGAGAGGGGACACAGCGGGACACAGCGGGGACACAGCTGGACACAGCGGGGTACACAGAGGGACACAGCGGGCACACAGTGGGGACACAGCTGGACACAGCGGGACACAGCGGGTACAGAGCAGGACAGAGCATGACACAGCGAGGACACATTGGGCCACAGCGAGGTACACAGCTGGGGACACAACGGGACACAGCGGGGGACACAGCGAGGACACAGCGGGACACAGCGGGACACAGCGGGACACTGCGGAAACATAGCGGGACACAGCGGGGTACACAGAGGGACACAGCGGGTCACAGCTGGGGACATAGCGGGGACACAGCGGGACACAGCGGGGGACACAGCGAGGACACAGCGTGACACAGCAGAACACAGCGGGGGACAAAGCGGGAGACAGCGTGGGACACAGCGAGGACACAGAGGGACACAGCGGCCACACAGAGGGGACTCAGCGGGGGACACAGCAGGGGACAAAGAGGGACACCACGGGACACAGTGTGACACAGTGGGACATAGCGGGACACTGTGGGGACACAGCAGGACAAAGCAGGGGACACGGCGGGACACAGCGGGACAAAGTGGGGGACACAGTGGGACACAGCGGAGACAGAGATGGGCCACAGCGGGACACAGCCGTGACACAGCTGGACACAGCGGGGTACACAGCAGGACACAGCGGGACACAGCGGGGACTAACAAGGGGACACAGCGGGGGACAAACTGGGACACCACGGGACACAGCGGGACACAGTGGGACACAGCGGGGACACTGCGGGAACATAGTGGGGGACACAGCGGGACACAGCGGGTCACAGCGGGGGACACAGCGGGACACAGCGGGGGACACAGAGGGGTACACAGCGGGACACAGGGGGAAAACAGCGCGGACACAGCGGGACACAGCGGGACACAGCGTCGATACAGTGGGGACAGAGCGGGTCACAGCAAGGACACAGCGGGACACAGCGGGACACAGCAGGACACAGCGGGGGGACACAACGTGACAGAGCGGGGACACAGTGGGGACTCAGCGGGGGACACAGCGGGACACAGCGGGGGACACAGCGGGACACAGCGGGGGACACTGCGGGGGACACTGTGGGACACAGTGTGGGACAGAGCGTGGGACACAGCGAGACACAGCGGAGACAAAACTGGACACAGCGGTGTACACAGAGGGACACAGCAGGGACACCGTGGGAAAACAGCGTGACACAAAAGGACACAGCGGGGGACACAGCGAGGACACAGCGGCACACAGTGGGGGACACAGCCAGGATAGAGCGGGAAACAGCGGGGGACACAGCAGGACATAGCAGGGGACAGAGCGGGACACAGCGGGACACAGCGGGGGACACAGGATGGACACAGCGGTACACAGCGGGGGACAGATCGAGGACACATTGGGACACAGCGGGGACACAGCGTGACTCAGCGGGGGACACAGCAGTACACAGCGGGACACAGCAGGGACACAGAGGGGGACACAGATGGGAAAAAAGCGAGGCCACAGCAGAACACAGCGTGGGACACAGCGAGGACACAGCGGGACACAGCGGGACACAGCATCGATACAGCGGGGACACAGCGGGACACAGCGAGGTACACAGCTGGGGACACAACGGGACACAGTGGGGGCACAGCCGGACACAGCGGGACACAGCGGTACACAGCGGGGACACTGCAGAAACATAGTGGGACACAGCGGGGTACACAGCGGGACACAGCGGGACACAGCTTGGGACACAGCGGGGACAAAGCGGCAGACAGCAGGGGACACAGCGAGGACACAGCGGGACAAAGCGGCGACACAGAGGGGACTCAGCGGGACAAAGCGGGGGACACAGCGTGACACAGCGGGACACAGCGGTGGACACAGAGGGGGACAGCGGAGACAGAGAGGGGCCAAAGCGAGACACAGCGGTGATACAGCTGGACACAACGGAGTACACAGCCGGACACAGCGGGCACACAGCGGGGACACAGCGGGACAGAGCGGGACACAGCAGGGAAAACAGGAAGGAAACAGCGGGACCCAGTGGGACACAGCGTCGATACAGCGGGACACAGCGGGGTAAACAGCTGGGGACACAACGGGACACAGCGGGGGATACAGCGAGGACATAGTGTGACCCAGCAGGACACAGCGGGGACACAGCGGGACCCAGCAGGGAAACCAGCGAGGACACCAGCGAGGACATAGTGGGACACAGCGGGGGACACAGCGAGAACACAGTGGGGGACACAGCGAAGACACAGCGGGACACAGCGGGACACAGCGTCATTACAGCGGGCACACAGCGTTACACAGCGTGGTACACAGCTGTAGACACAACGGGACACAGTGGGGGCACAGCGGGACACAGCGGGACACAGTGGGACACAGCGGGGACAAAGCGTGAGACACAGCGGGGGACAGAGCTGGAGACAGCGGGGGACACAGCGAGGACACAGTGGGACACAGCAGTGACACAGCGGGGACTCAGCGGGGGACACAGCGGGGGACAAAGAGGGACACCACGGAACACAGCGGGACATAGCGGGAAACAGCAGTGACCCTGCCTGGACACAGTGGGACACAGCGGGGGACACAGCGGGGGAAAGTGGAGACAGAGAGTGGCCTCAGCGAGACAAGCCGTGACATAGCCGGACACAGCGGGATACACAGCGGGACACAGCGGGCACACAGCGGGGACACAGCGGGACACAGCGGGACACAGCGGGGACACAGTGGGACACAGCGGGACAAAGCGGGTGACACAACGGGACACAGCAGGCGACACAACGGGACACAGCAGGCACACAGCGGGGACACAGCGGGACACAGAGGGACACAGCGGGGACAGAGCGGGACACAGTCGGACACAGCGGGACACAGCGGGGGACACAGCGGGACACAGTGGGGGACTCAGTGAGGACATAGCGGGACACAGCAGGGGACACAGCGAGGACACAGCGGGGGACATAGCGGGATACAGCGGGGAACATAGCGAGGACACAGCGGGACACAGCGTCGATAAAGCGGGCACACAGC
>NW_012290189.1:0-9796 GCF_000151885.1 Dipodomys ordii | reverse complement strand
GCGGGACACAGCGGGACACAGTGGGACACAGCGGGGACAAAGCGTGAGACACAGCGGGGGACAGAGCTGGAGACAGCAGGGGACACAGCGAGGACACAGTGGGACACAGCGATGACAAGGCGGGGACTCAGCGGGGGACACAGCGTGGGACAAAGAGGGACACCACGGAACACAGCGGGACGCAGCAGGAAACAGCAGTGACTCTGCCTGGACACAGAGGGACACAGCGGGGGACACAGCGGGGGACAGTGGAGACAGAGAGTGGCCACAGCGAGACAAGGCGTTGACATAGCTGGACACAGCGGGGTACACAGCAGGACACAGCGGGCACACAGCGGGGACACAGCGGGACACAGCGGGGACACAGTGGGACACAGCGGGACAAAGCGGGCGACACAACGGGACACAGCAGGCGACACAACGGGAAACAGCAGGCACACAGCGGGGACACAGCGGGACACAGAGGGACACAGCAGGTACAGAGCGGGACACAGCTGGACACAGCGGGACAGAGCGGGGGACACAGCGGGACACATTGGGGGACCCAGTGAGGACACAGCGGGACACAGCAGGGGACACAGCGAGGACACAGCGGGGGACACAGCGGGGGACACAGCGGGACACAGCGGGGAACACAGCGAGGACACAGTGGGACACAGCGGGGTACACAGTGAGGACACAGCGGGACACAGCCGGGGAAAAAGCGGGACATAGCGGGGGCACAGCAGTGGACAAAGGGGGACACAGCCGTACACAGCGGGGGAAACACTGGGGGACACAGCGGGACACAATGGGACACAGCGGGGGACACATCGGGGACACAGCGGGACACAGCGAGGACACAGCGGGACTCAGCGGGGGACACAGCAGTATACAGCAGGACACAGCGGGGACACAGCAGGGACACAGCGGGGGACACAGCGGGACACAGCGGGACACAACGGGGAACACAGCGGGACACAGAGGGGGACACAGAGGGTTACACAGCGGGACACAGCTGGGAACACAGCGAGGACACAGCGGGACAAAGTGTGACACAGCGTCGATACAGCGGGAACACAGCAGGACAGAGCGGGGACACCGCTGGGGACACAACGGGACACATCGCGGGACACAGCGAGGACCCAGCGGAACACAGCGTGGGACACAGCGAGGACACAGCGGGACACAGCCAGACACAGCGGGGACACAGCAGAAGAAACAGCCTGAACCGTGGGGGACACAGCGGGACACAGCGGGGACTCACCGGGGGACACAGCGGGGGACACCACGGGACACAGTGGGAAACAGCGGGACACAGCGGGGACACTGCGGGAACATAGCGGGACACAGCGGGGTACACAGCGGGACACAGCAGTGGACACAGCGGGGACACAACGGGACACAGCGGGGAACACAGGGAGGATACAGTAGGTCACACCGGGACACAGCGTGGGACAAAGCAGGAGACAGCGGGGGGACACAGCGAGGACACAGCTGGACACAGCAGGGTACACAGCGGGACACAGCGGGGGAAACAGAAGGGTACACAGGGGGACACAGAGAGAAACACAGCGAGGTCACAGCGGGGGCCAAAGCAGGACAACACGGGACACAGTGTTACACAGTGGGACACAACGTGTCACAGCCGGGGATACTGCGGGACACAGCGGGGGACACAGAGAGGTACACAACGGGACACAGCCGGGAACACAGCGCGGACACAGCGGGACACACCGGGACACAGCGTCAATACAGCGGGGACACAGCGGGTCACAGCAGGGACACAGCGGGACACAGCGGGGGACACAGCGGGACACAGCGGGGACACAGCGGGACACAGCGGGACACAGCGGGAGACACAGCGGAACATAGCTTGGGACACAGTGAGGACAAAGCGGGACACAGCGGGACACAGTGGGGACACAGCAGGGACACAGCAGGGATACAGCGGGGGACACAGCAGGGTACACAGCGGGACAAAACGGGGAACACAGCGAGGACACAGCGGGACCCAGCAGGACACAGCGTCGATACAGCGGAGACACAGCGGGACACAGCGGGGTACACAGCTCGGGACACAGCAGTGGACACAGCGAGGACACAGCGGGACACAGCGGGTACACTGCGGGAACATAGCGGGACACAGCGGGGTACAGAGCGGTACACAGCGGGGTCACAGAGTGGTACACAGCGGGACACAGCAGGAAACACAACGAGGTCACAGTGGGGGACAAAGCGGGACAACAAGGGACACAGTGTGACACAGCAGGACACAGCGGGACACAGCAGGACACAGCGGGGGACACAGGGGGGACAGCAGAGGACAGAGAGGTGACACAGCGGGACACAGCCGGGACACCGCTGGACACAGCAGGGTACACAGAGGGACACAGCGGGCACACAGTGGGGACACAGCGGGACACAGCAGTGGACACAGCGGGGACAGAGCCGGACAGAGCCTGACACAGCGAGGACACATTGGGCCACAGCAGGACACAGAGGAACTCAGCGGGAGACACAGCAGGACACAGTATGACACAGCGGGGAGACAGCAGGGACACAGTGGGGGACACAGCGGGACACAGCAGGTCACAGCGGGGGACACAGCGGGACACAGCAGGGGACACAGAGGGGTACACAGCGGGACACAGCGGGGAACACAGCGCGGACACAGCGGGACAGAGCGGGACAAAGCGTCGATACAGCGGGCACAGAGCGGGTCACAGCAAGGACACAGCGGGACACAGCGGGACACAGTGCGGGACACAGGGGGACACAGCGGGAACACAGCGGGACACAGCAGTGGACACAGCGGGACACAGCGTGGGACACAGCAAGGACACAGCAGGACACAGCGGGACACAACGGGGACACAGCGGGACACAGCGGGACACAGCGTGGGACAAAGCAGGAGACAGCGGGGACACAGCGAGGACACAGCTGGACACAGCGGAGTACACAGCGGGACACAGCAGAGGACACAGAAGGGTACACAGCGGGACACAGAGAGAAACACAGCGAGGTCACAGCTGGGGCCAAAGCAGGACAACACAGGACACAGTGTGACACAGTGGGACACAGCGGGACACAGTGGGACACAGCGGGGGAAACAGCGGGGGACAGCTGGGGACAGAGAGGGGACACAGTGGGACACCGGGGGCACACAGTGGGGACACAGCGGGGGACACAGCGGAACACAGCGTTCCACAGCCGGGGACACTGCGGGACACAGCGGGGGACACAGAGGGGTACACAGCGGGACACAGCCGGGAACACAGCGCGGACACAGTGGGACACACCGGGACACAGCGTCAATACAGCGGGGACAGAGCGGTTCACAGCGGGGACACAGCGGGACACAGCGGGGGACACAGTGGGACACAGCAGGGACACAGCGTGACACAGCGGGACACAGCGGGGGACACAGCGGAACACAGCTTGGGACACAGCGAGGACAAAGCGGGATACAGCGGGGACACACCAGGGACACAGCAGGGACACAGCGGCGGACACAGCGTGGGACTCAGCGGGACACAACGGGGAACACAGCTGGGGACACAACGGGACACAGCAGTGGACACAGCAAGGACACAGCGGGACAAAGCGGGGACACTGCGGGAACATAGAGGGACACAGCGGGATACCGAGCGGGATACAGCGGGGTCACAGAGTGGTACACAGCGGGACACAGCGAGAAACACACGAGGTCACAGCGGGGGACAAAGCGGGACAACACGGGACACAGTGTGACACAGCAGGACACAGCGGGACAAAGCGGGACACAGCGGGGGACACAGCGGGGGACAGAGAGGGGACACAGCAGGACAGAGCGGGGACACAGCTGGACACAGCGGGGTACACAGAGGGACACAGCAGGCACACAGTGGGGACACAGCAGGACACAGTGGGACACAGCGGGGACAGAGCAGGACAGAGCATGACACAGCGAGGACACATTTGGCCTCAGCGAGGTACACAGCTGGGGACACAACGGGACACAGCTGGGGACACAGCGAGGACACAGCGGGACACAGCGGGACACAGCGGGACACTGCGGGAACATAGCGGGACACAGCGGGATACACAGCGGGACACAGCGAGGACACAGCGGTGGACACAACGGTGGACACAGCGGGACACAGCGGGGAACACAGCGAGGACACAGCGGGACACAGCGGGAAACACTGCGAGGTCACAGCGGGGGACAAAGCGGGACAACACGGGACACAGTGTGACACAGCAGGACACAGCGGGACACAGCGGGGGACACAGCGGGGGACAGAGAGGGGACACAGCGGGACAGAGCGGGGACACAGCTGGACACAGCGGGGTACACAGAGGGACACAGCGGGCACACAGTGGGGACACAGCAGGACACAGCGGGACACAGCGGGGACAGAGCAGGACAGAGCATGACACAGCGAGGACACATTGGGCCACAGCGAGGTACACAGCTGGGGACACAACGGGACACAGCGGGGGACACAGCGAGGACACAGCGGGACACAGCGGGACACAGCGGGACACTGCGGGAACATAGCGGGACACAGCGGGGTACACAGCGGGACATAGCGAGGACACAGCGGTGGACACAACGGGGGCACAGCGGGACACAGCGGGGAACACAGCGAGGACACAGCGGGACACAGCGGGAAACACTGCGAGGTCACAGCGGGGGACAAAGCGGGACAACACGGGACACAGTGTGACACAGTGGGACACAGCGAGGACACTGCAGGGGCACAGCGAGACAAAGCGGGCGACACAGCGAGACACAGCGGGGGACACAGCGGGGGCCAGCAGGGGACAGAGAAAGGACACAGAGGGACACAGCGGGGGACACAGAGGGGTACACAGCGGGACACAGCCGGAAACACAGCGCGGACACAGCGGGACACACCGGGACACAGCGTCAATACAGCGGGGACAGAGAGGGTCACAGCAGGGACACAGCGGGACACAGCGGGACACAGCGGGGGACACAGCGGGACACAGCGCGGACACAGCGGGACACAGCGGGACACAGCGGGACACAGCGGGGGACACAGTGGAACACAGCGTGGGACACAGCGAGGACACAGCAGGACACAGCGGGACACAGCGCCGAGACAGCAGGGACACAGCAGGGACACAGCGGGGACACAGCGGGGGACACAGCGGGACACAACGAGGAACACAGCGAGGACACAGCGGGACCCAGCAGGACACAGCGTCGATACAGTGGGGACACAGCAGGACACAGCGGGGTACACAGCTGGGGACACAAAGGGACACAACGGGGGACACAGCGAGGACAAGCGGGACACAGCGGGACACAGCGAGGACACTGCGGGAACATAGCGGGACACAGCGGGGTACACAGAGGGACACAGCGGGACACAGCTTGGGATACACGGAGGATACAGCTGGACACAGTGGGGGACACAGCGAGGACACAGCGGTACAGTGGGGTGCGGGATACAGCGGGGGACAAAGCCGGAGACAGCGGGGGACACAGCGAGGACACAGCGGGACACAGTTGCGACACAGAGGGGACTCAGTGGGGGACACAGCGGGGGACAAAGCAGGACACCACGGGACAGTGTGACACAGCGGGACACAGCGGGGACACTGCACGGACACAGCGGCACAAAGCGGGGGACACAGCGGGGGACAAAGCGGGACACCACGGAACACAGCGGGTCACAGCGGGAAACAGCGGTGACCCTGTTGGGACACAGCGGGACCCAGTGGGGGACACAGCGGGACACAGCGGGGACTCACCTGGGGACACAGCGAAGGACAAACTGGGACACCACCGGACACAGTGGGACACAGCGGGACACAGCGGGGACACTGCGGGAACATAGCGGGACACAGCGGGGGACACAGGGGGACACAGCGGGACACAGCAGGGACAGAGCGGGACACAGCGGGACACAGCGGGGACACTGGGGGAACATAGCGGGACACAGCGGGGTACACAGCAGGACACAGCAGTGGACACAGCGGGAACACAGCTGGACACAGCGGGGTACACAGTGGGACACAGGGGGCACACAGTGGGGACACAGTGGGGGACATAGCGGGACAAAGCGGGTCACAGCGGGGGACACAGCGGGGGACACAGCGGGGGACAGCAGAGGACAGAGAGGGGACACAGCAGACACAGCGGGGTACACAGAGGGACACAGCGGGCACACAGTGGGGACACAGCGGGACAAAGCAGGACACAGCGGGGACAGCAGGACAGAGCGTGACACAGCGAGGACACATTGGGACACAGCGGGACACAGAGGATCTCAGCGGGAGACACAGCAGTACACAGCGGGAAACAGTGTGACACACCAGGGAGACAGCAGGGTCACAGTGGGGGACAAAGCAGGACACAGCGGGTCACAGCGGGGGACACAGCGGGACACAGCCGGGGACACAGCGAGGACACAGCGGGTCCCAGCGGGACACAGCGTGGGACAAAGCAGGAGACAGCGAGGGACAAAGCGAAGACCCAGCTGGACACAGCGTGGTACACAGCGGGACACAGCGGGGGACAGAGAAGGGTACACAGCGGGACACAGCGAGAAACACAGCGAGGTCACAGCGGGGGCCAAAGCGGGACAACACGGGACACAGTGTGACACAGTGTGACACAGCGGGGACACTGCAGGGGCCCAGCGGGACAAAGCGGGCGACACAGCGGGACACAGCGGGACACAGCGGGAGACACAGCGGGGGACAGTAGGGGACAGAGAGGGGACACAGCGGGAGACACTAAGGGGGACAGCAGGGGACAGAGAGGGGACACAGCGGGACACAGCGGGAACACAGCTGGACACAGCGGGGTACACAGCGGGACACAAGGGGTACACAGTGGGGACACAGCAGGGGACAAAGCGGGATACAGCGGGTCACAGCGGGGGACACAGCGGTACACAGCGGGGGACACAGAGGGGTACACAGCGGGACATAGCCGGGAACACAGCGTGGACACAGCAGGCACACAGCGGGACACAGCGGACACAGCGGACACAGCGGGGGACACAGTAGGACACAATGGGGACACAGCAGGACACAGCGGGACACAGCGGGGGACACAGCGGTACACAGCTTGGGACACAGCGAGGACAAAGCGGGACACAGCGGGGCACAGCGGGGACACAGCAGGGACACAGCAGGACACAGCGGGGGACACAGCGGGGGACACAGCGGGACAAAACGGGGAACACATCGAGGACACAGCGGGACCCAGCAGGACACAGCGTCGATACAGAGGGGACACAGCGGGACACAGCGGGGTACACAGCTGAGGACACACCGGGACACATTGGTGGACACAGCGAGGACACAGCGGGACACAGTGGGGACACTGCGGGAACATACCGGGACACAGCGGGTACAGAGCGGGACACAGCGGGGTCAGAGAGTGGTACACAGCGGGACACATCGGGAAACAAAGCGAGGTCACAGCGGGGGACAAAGCGGGACAACACGGAACACAGTGTGACACAGCGGGACACAGCGGGACACAGCGGGGGACACAGCGGGGAACAGCAGAGGACAGAGAGGGGACACAGCGGGACACAGCGGATACACAGCTGGACACAGCGGTGTACACAGAGGGACACAGCGGGCACACAGCAGGGACACAGCGGGACACAACGGGACACAGCGGGGACACAGTGGGACACAGCGGGACAAAGCGGCAGACACAGCGGGACACAGCAGGCACACAGCGGGGACACAGCGGGACACAGCGGGACACAGCGGGGACAGAGCGGGACACAGCCGGACACAGCGCGACACAGCAGGGGACACAGCGGGACACAGTTGGGGACCCAGTGAGGACACAGCGGGACACAGCAGGGGACACAGCGAGGACACAGCGGGGGACACAGCGGGGGACACAGTGGGACACAGCGGGAAACACAGCGAGGACACAGCGGGACACAGCGTCGATACAGCGGGGACACAGCGTTACACAGCGTGGTACACAGCTTTGGACACAACGGGTCACAGTGGGACACAGCAGGGACAAAGCGTGAGACACAGCGGGGGACAGAGAGGGAGAAAGCAGGGGACACAGCGAGGACAGAGCGGGACACAGCGGTGACACAACGGGGACTCAGCGGGGGACACAGTGGGACACAGCGGGGGACACTGCGGGACACAGTGTGGGACAGAGCGTGGGACACAGCGAGACACAGCGGGTACAAAGCTGGACACAGCGGGGTACACAGAGGGACACAGCAGGGACACAGCGGGGAAACAGCGAGGACACAGCGGCACACAGTGGGGGACACAGCAAGGACAGAGCGGGACACAGCGGGGGACAAAGCGGGACATAGCAGGGGACACAGCGGGGACACAGCGGGACACAGCGTGGGACACAGGAAGGACACAGAGGTACACAGCGGGGGACAGAGCGAGGACACATTGGTACACAGCGGGACTCAGCGGGGCACAAAGCAGTACACAGCGGGACTCAGCGGGACACAGAGGGGAAAGAGCATGGACACAGTGGGGGACACAGCGAGACATAGCAGGGGACACAGAGGGGTACACAGCGGGACACAGCGAGGAAAAAAGCGAGGCCACAGCGGTACACAGCGTGGGACACAGCGAGGACACAGCGGGACACAGCGGGACACAGTGGGGACAAAGCAGTAGACACAGCGGGACACAATGGCGGACACAGCAGGACACAGCGGGGGACACAGGGAGGACCCAGCGGGACCCAGCGGGACCCAGCCTCGATACAGCGGGGACACAGTGAGGTACACAGCTGGGGACACAACAGGACACAGCGGGGGACACAGCGAGGACACAGCGGGACACAGCGGGACACTGCGGGAACATAGCGAGACACAGCGGGGTACAGAGCGGTACACAGTGGAACACAGCTGGGGACATAGCAGGGACACAGCGGGCCACAGCGGGGGACACAGCGAGGACGCAGCGGGACACAGCGGAACTCAGCGGGGGACAAAGCGGGAGACAGCGGGGGACACAGCGAGCACACAGCAGGACACAGCGGGGGACACAGCGAGGACACAGCGGGACACAGCGGGACACAGCGGGACACTGCGGGAACATAGCGAGACACAGCGGGGTACAGAGCAGTACACAGCGGAACACAGCTGGGGACATAGCGGGGATACAGCAGGACACAGCGGGGGACACAGCGAGGACGCAGCGGGACACAGCGGAACTCAGCGGGGGACAAAGCGGAGACCGAGTAGGGCCACAGCGGGACACCTCGGTGACACAGCTGGACACAGCGGGGTACACAGCGGGACACAGCGGGCACACAGCGGTGACACAGCGGGACACCACTGACACAGCGGGACACAGTGGGGAAAGAGCGGCACACAGTCAGACACAGCGGGACACAGTGGGGGACACAGCGGGACACAGCGGGGGACCCAGCGAGGACACAGCGGGACACAGCGGGGGACACAGCGAGGACACAGCGGGGGACACAGCAGGGGACACAGTGGGACACAGCGGGGAACACAGCGAGGACACAGCGGGACACAGCGGGACACAGCAGGACAAAGCGGGGGACATAGCGGGACACAGCAGCACACAGCGGGGGACACAGCTGGACACAGCGGGGGAAACAGTGGGGGAGACAGTGGGACACGGTGGGACACAGCGGGGGACACATGGGGAACACAGCGGGACACAGCGGGGACACAGCGGGACTCAGCGGGGGACACAGCAGAATACAGCAGACACAGCGGGGACACAGCAGGGACACAGCGGGACTCAGAGGGGGACATCAAAGGGGTACACTGCGGGACACAGCTGTGGAAACACAGTCGGGTCACAGCGG
>NW_012290188.1:0-2614 GCF_000151885.1 Dipodomys ordii | reverse complement strand
GTCCTGCTGTGTCCCGCTGTGTCCCGCTGTGTCCCCGCTGTGTCCCATGCTGTGTCCCACTGTGTCCCTGCTCTGTCCCCGCTGTGTCCCACGCTGTGTCCTGCTGTGTCCCTGCTGTGTCCCTGTTGCCCCCAGTGTGTCCCTGCTGTCCCCTGCTGTGTCCCCCGCTCTGTCCCCGCTGTTTCCCTCTGAGTCCCGCTGTGTCCTCGCTTGTCCCCTGTTGTGCCCCGCTGTGTCCTTGCTGTGTCCCTCTGTGTCCAGCTGTGTCCACCGCTCTGTCCCCCGCTGAGTCCCCCGCTCTATCCCCGCTGTGACCCCACTGTGTCCCCGCTATGTACTGCTGTGTCCCGCTGTGTCCCACTGTGTCCCCGGTGTGTTCCCGTTGTGTCCCCCGCTGTGTCCCTCTGTGTCCCACTGTGTCCCCGCTGTCCCCCTCTGTGTCCCCCGCTGTGTCCCACTGTGTTCCCCGCTGTGTCCCGCTGTGTCCCCAACTGTGTCCCTCTGTGTCCCCCTCTGTGTCACTCTGTGTCCACCGCTGTGTCCCCGCTGTGTCCCGGCTGTGTCCCGCTGTGTCCCTGTTGTCCCCCGCTGTGTCCTGCTGTGTCACGCTGTGTTCCCCGCTGTGTCCCACTGTGTCCCGCTGTGTCCCTCTCTGTGTCCCCACTGTGTCCCGCTGTGTCCCTCGCTGTGTCCCCGCTGTGTCCCACTGTGTCCCAGCTGTGTCCCCTGTTGTGTCCCTCTGTGTCCACACTGTGTCCCGCTGTGTTCCTGCTGTGTCCCCCTATGTCCCGCTGTGTCCGGCTGTGTCCCCGCTGTGTCCAGCTGTGTCCCCCGCTGTGACCTGCTGTGTCCCGCTGTGTCCCCCGCTGTGTCCCTCTGTGTCCTGCTGTGTCCCCCTGTGTCCCACTGTGTCCCGCTGTGTCCTTGCTGTGTCCCCGCTGTGTCCTCCGCTGTTTCCCCCGCTTTGTCCCGCTGTTTCTCCCACTGTGTCCCCCGCTGTATCCCTGCTGTGTCCCTGCTTGGTCCCGCTGTGTTCCACTGTGTCCTCGCTTGTCCCCCGCTGTGTCCCGCTGTGTACCCCTCTGTGTCCTGCTGTAATCTCCCTTGTCCCCCGCTGCGTCCCGCTGTGTCCCCCTCTGTGTCCCCGCTGTGTCCCCCTGTGTCCCTTGCTGTGTCCCCACTGTGTCCCACTGTGTCCCCCTATGTCCCGCTGTGTCCGGCTCTGTCCCCGCTGTGTCCTCGCTGTGTCCCCCGCTGTGTCCCGATGTTTCCCCGCTGTGTCCCGTGCTGTGTCCCGCTGTGTCCCCCGCTGTGTCCTCTGCTGTGTCCCGCTGTGTCCCCCACTGTGTCCTCCGGTGTGTCCCACTGTGTCCCATGCTGTGGCCTGCTGTGTCCCGCTGTGTCCCGCTGTTTCCCGCTGTGTCCCTCTGTGTCCCGTTGTGTCCTCGCTGTGTCCCCGCTGTGTCCCCCCTGTGTCCCCTGCTGTTTCCCGCTGTGTCCCTCTGTGTCCCGTTGTGTCCGCGCTGTGTCCCCCACTGTCTCCCGCTTTGTCCCACGCTGTGTCCCGCTGTGTCCCGATGTGTCCTCGCTATGTCCCCCGCTGTGTCCCGCTGTGCCCCCGCTGTGTCCCCCGCTGTGTCCCACGCTGTGTCCCACGCTGTGTCCCACTGTGTCCCTGCTCTGTCCCCGCTGTGTCCCCCGCTGTGTCCTGCTGTGTCCCCGCTGTGTCCCTGCTGTCCCCCGCTGTGTCCCCCGCTCTGTCCCCGCTGTTTCCCTCTGAGTCCCCCTGTGTCCTCACTTGTCCCCTGTTGTGCCCCGCTGTGTCCTTGCTGTGTCCCTCTGTGTCCAGCTGTGTCCACCGCTCTGTCCCCCGCTGAGTCCCCCGCTCTATCCCCGCTGTGTCCCCGCTGTGTCCCCGCTATGTCCTGCTGTGTCCCGCTGTGTCCCGCTGTGTCCCCGGTGTGTTCCCGTTGTGTCCCCCGCTGTGTCCCGCTGTGTCCCGCTGTGTCCCCGCTGTCCCACTCTGTGTCCCCCGCTGTGTCCCACTGTGGTCCCCGCTGTGTCCCGCTGTGTCCCCCACTGTGTCCCTCTGTGTCCTCCTCTGTGTCACTCTGTGTCCACCACTGTGTCCCCGCTGTGTCCCGGCTGTGTCCCGCTGTATCCCCGTTGTCCCCCGCTGTGTCCCGCTGTGTCCCGCTGTGTTCCCCACTGTGTCCCACTGTGTCCCACTGTGTCCCCCTCTGTGTCCCCGCTGTGTCCCGCTGTGTCCCTCGCTGTGTCCCCGCTGTGTCCCACTGTGTCCCAGCTGTGTCCCCCGTTGTGTCCCTCTGTGTCCGCACTGTGTCCCGCTGTGTTCCTGCTGTGTCCCCCTATATCCCGCTGTGTCTGGCTGTGTCCCCGCTGTGTCCCGCTGTGTCCCCCGCTGTGACCCGCTGTGTCACGCTGTGTCCCTCTGTGTCCTGCTGTGTCCCGCTGTGTCCCACTGTGTCCCACTGTGTCCTTGCTGTGTCCCCGCTGTGTCCTCCGCTGTGTCCCTCGCTTTGTCCCGCTGTTTCCCCCACTGTGTCCCCCGCTGTGTCTCTGCTGTGTCCCTGCTTGGTCCCGCTGTGTTCCA
>NW_012290187.1:0-8904 GCF_000151885.1 Dipodomys ordii | reverse complement strand
TACCCCTTTGTGTCCCCCGCTGTGACCCGCTGTGTCCCCCTGTGTCCCTCTGTGTCCTCGCTTGTCCCCTGCTGTGTCCCGCTGTGTCCTCGCTTGTCCCCTGCTGTGTCCCCCGCTGTGTCCCGCTGTGTCCCCGCTGTGTCCCCCGCTGTGTCCCGCAGTGTCCCCCGATGTGGCCCACGCTGTATCCCGGTTGTGTCCGGCTGTGTCCCCTGTTGTGTCCCCTGCTGTGTCCCGCTTTGTGCCCGCTGTGTCCCCCTCTGTGTCCCCGCTGTGTCCCCCTCTGTGTCCCCGCTCTTTTCCCGTTGTCCCATGGTGTGTCCGCGCTGTCCCTGCTGTGTCCCTTGCTGTGTCCCGCTGAGTCACACTGTGTCCCCTCTGTCCCCCGCTGTGTCCCGCTGTGTCCCACTGTGTTCTCCGCTGTGTTCTCCGCTGTGTCCCTCTAGGTCCCCCGCTGTGTCCCTGCTGTGGCCCGTCCCACGCTGTGTCCCACTGTGTCCCTGCTCTGTCCCCTCTGTGTCCCCCGCTGTGTCCCGCTGTGCCCCGCTTTGTCCCTGATGTGTCCCCGTTGTCCCCCAGTGTGTCCCTGCTGTCCGTTGCTGTGTCCCCCGCTCTGTTCCCGCTGTTTCAGTCTGAGTCCCGCTGTGTCCTCGCTTGTGCCCTGCTGTGCCCCGCTGTGTCCTTGCTGTGTCCCTCTGTGTCCAGCTGTGTCCACCGCTCTGTCCCCCGCTGAGTCCCCCGCTCTATCCCTGCTGTGTCCCCGCTATGTCCTGCTGTGTCCTGCTGTGTCCCACTGTGTCCCCGCTGTGTTCCCGTTGTGTCCCCCACTGTGTCCTGCTGTGTCCCACTTTGTCCCCGCTGTCCCCCTCAGTGTCCCCCGCTGTGTCCCACTGTGTTCCCTGCTGTGTCCCGCTGTGTCCCCCACTGTGTCCCTCTGTGTCCCCCTCTGTGTCCCTCTGTGTCCACAGCTGTGTCCCCGCTGTGTCCCCCCTGTGTCCCGCTGTGTACCCCGCTGTGTCCCGTTGTGTCGCATTGTATCCACACTGTGTCCCGCTGTGTCCCGCTGTGTCCTGGCTCTGTTCCCCGCTGTGTCCCCCGCTGTGTCCTGTTGTGTCCTGCTGTGTCCCGCTGTGTCCCGCTGTGTCCCGTTGTGTCCTCGCTGTGTCACACGCTGTGTTCGGCTGTGTCCTTGCTGTGTCCCCCGCTGTGTCCCGTTGTGTCCCCCACTGTGTCCCCCGCTGTGTCCACGCTGTGTCCCTGCTTGGTCTCGCTGTGTCCCATTGTGTCCTCGCTTGTCCCCCGCTGTGTCCCGCTGTGTCCCCCGCTGTGTACCCCGCTGTGTTCCGCTGTGTCCTCGCTATATTCCCCGCTGTGTCCCGCTGTGTCCCCGTTGTCCCCCTCTGTGTCCCGCTGTGTTACGCTGTGTTCGCCGCTGTGTCCCGCTGTTTCCTCCACTATGTCCCGCACTGTTTCCCGCTGTGTCCCCCGCTGTGTCCGGCTGTGTCCCGCTGTGTCCCGCTGTGTCTCGTTGTGTCCTCGCTGTGTCCCACGCTGTGTTCCGCTGTGTCCTTGCTGTGTCCCCCGCAGTGTCCCGTTGTGTCCCCCTCTGTGTCCCCCGCTGTGTCCCCGCTATGTCCCTGCTTGGTCCCGCTGTGTCCCACTGTGTCCTCGCTTGTCCCCCGCTGTGTCCCGCTGTGTGCCCCGCTGTGTACCCCGCTGTGTCCTCCCTTGTCCCCTGCTGTGTACCACTGTGTCCCCCTCTGTGTCCCCGCTGTGTCCCGCTGTGTCCCTCGCTGTGTCCCCGCTGTGTCCCACTGTGTCCCCGCTGTGTCCCCCGTTGTGTCCCTCTGTGTCCGCACTGTGTCCCGCTGTGTCCCTGCTGTGTCCCCCTATGTCCTGCTGTGTCCGGCTGTGTCCCCGCTGTGTCCCGCTGTGTCCCCCGCTGTGACCTGTTGTGTCCCGCTGTGTCCCCCGCTGTGTCCCGCTGTGTCCTGCTGTGTCCCGCTGTGTCCCACTGTGTCCCGCTCTGTCCTCGCTGTGTCCCCGCTGTGTCCTCTGCTGTGTCCCCCGCTTTGTCCCACTGTGTCCACCACTGTGTCCCCCGCTATGTCCCCGCTGTGTCCCTGCTTGGTTCCCGCTGTGTCTCGCTATGTCCCATGCTCTGTCCCGCACTGTGTTCCGCTGTGTCCCCCGCTGTGTCCCGCTGTGTCCCCCGCTGTGTCCCGCTGTCTCCCGCTGTGTCCCGTGGCCTGCTGTGTCCCCGCTGTGTCCCGCTGTGTCCTCCCTGTGTCCCCCGCTGTGTCCCGCTGTGTCCCCCGCTGTGTCCCGCTGTGTCCCCCGCTGTGTCCCGCTGTGTCCCACGCTGTGTCCCTGCTGTGTCCCGCTGTGTCCCGCTGTGTCCCTCTGTGTCCTCGCTGTTTCCCACGCTGTGTTCCGCTGTGTCCTCGCTTTGTCCCCCGATGTGTCCCTTTGTGTCCCCAGCTGTGTACCCGCTGTGTCCCGCTGTGTCCCCGCTGTGTTTCCTGGCGGTATCCCGCTGTGTCCCCACTTTGTCCCCCGCTGTGTCCCACTGTGTCCCGCTGTGTACCCAGCTGTGTCCTGCTATGTTCCTGCAGTGTCCCCGCTGTGTCCCGCTGTGTCCCGTTGTGTCCCGTGGTGTACCGCTTTGTCCCCTGCTGTGACTTCCTGTGAGTCCCCCCAGTGTCCAGCTGTGTCCTCCCTGTGTCCCCCGCTGTGTCCCCCGTTGTGTCCCGCTGTGTGTACTGCTGTCTCCCTGCTGTGTCCCGCTGTGTCCCGCTGTGTCCTCGCTGTGTCCCACGCTGTGTTCCGCTGTGTCCTCGCTGTGTCCCCCGATGTGTCCCCCGTTGTGTCCCGCTGTGTCTACTGCTGTGTCCCTGCTGTGTCCCGCTGTGTCCCGCTGTGTCCCTGCTGTATCGACGCTGTGTCCCGCTGGGTCCCGCTGTGTCCTTGCTGTGTTCCCCGCTGTGACCCGCTGTGTACCCCTCTGTGTCCCCCTCTGTGTCCCGCTGTGTCCCCTGCTGTTTCCCGATGTGTCCCGCTGTGTCCCGCTGTGAACTGCTGTGTCCCCCGCTGTGTCCCGCTGTGTCCCACTGTGTCCTCCACTTGTCCCGCTGTGTATACTGCTGTGTCCCTGCTGTGTCCCGCTGTGTTCCGCTGTGTCCCGCTGTGTCCTCGCTGTATCCCATGCTGTGTTCCGCTGTGTCCTCGCTATGTCCCCAGATGTGTCCTTTGTGTCCACAGCTGTGTAACCCGCTGTGTCCAGCTGTGTCCCCGCTGTGACCTCGCTGTGTTCCCCGCGGTTTCCACTGTGTCCCGCGGTGTACCCTGCTGTGTCTGCTGTGTTCCCGCAGTTTCCCCGCTGTGTTCCCGCAGTTTCCCCGCTGTGTCCCGCTGTGTCCCGCTGTGTCCAGTGGTGTCCCGCTTTGTCCCCCGCTGTGTCTTCCAGTGAGTCCCCGCAGTGTCCCGCTGTGTCCTCCCTGTGTCCCCCGCTGTGTCCTGCTGTGTCCCCCGTTGTGTCCCGCTGTGTCTACTGCTGTGTCCCTGCTGTGTCCCGCTGTGTCCCGCTGTGTCATCGCTGTGTCCCACGCTGTGTTCCGCTGTGTCCTCGCTGTGTCCCCCGATGTGTCCCTTTGTGTCCCCCGGTGTGTACCCGCTGTGTCCCGCTGTGTCCCTGTTGTATCGACGCTGTGTCCCGCTGTGTCCCGCTGTGTCCTTGCTGTGTTCCCCGCTGTGTCCCGCTGTGTACCCCTATGTGTCTCCCTCTGTGTCCCGCTGTGTCCCCTGCTGTGTCCCGCTGTGTCCCGCTGTGTCCCGCTGTGAACTGCTGTGTCCCCAGCTGTGTCCCACTGTGTCCCACTGTGTCCCCTGCTTGTACCGCTGTGTCTACTGCTGTGTCCCTGCTGTGTCCCGCTGTGTCCTCGCTTTGTCCCATGCTGTGTTCCGCTGTGTCCTCGCTATGTCCCCGGATGTGTCCCTTTGTGTCCACAGCTGTGTAACCCGCTGTGTCCCGCTGTGTCCCGCTGTGTCCCCCTGTGTCCTCGCTGTGTTCCCCGCTGTGTCCCGCTGTACCCCTCTGTGTCCCGCTGTGTCCCCGCTGTGTCCCGCTGTGAACCCCGCTGTGTCCCACTGTGTCCTTGCTGTGTCCACCGCTGTGTGCCACTATGTCCTCGCTCTGTCCCCCACTGTGTTCCGCTGTTTCTCCCGCTGTGTCCCGCTGTGTCCCCGCAGGGTCACCACTTTCCCGCTGTGTCACGCTGTGTTCCGTGATGTCCCGCTCTGTCCCTCGCTGTTTCCTGTTGTGTCCCCAGCTGTGTACCCCGCTGTGTCCCGCTGTGTCACACTGTGTCCCTTGGTGTCCCGCTTTGTCCCCCGCTGTGTCCCATGCTGAGTCCCCGCTGTGTCCCCGCTGTGTCCCCCTGTGTACTCGCTGTTTCCCCCTCTGTCTCCCGCCCTGTCCCCCGCTGTGTCTCACGCTTTCTCCCCGCTGTGTCTCACTCTGTCCCGCTGTGTCCCCCACTGTGTCCCTTTGTGTCCCCAGCTGTGTAACCAGCTGTATCGATGCTGTGTCCCACTGGGTCCCGCTGTGTCCTCGCTGTGTAACTAGTTGTGTCCCGCTCTGTCCCCCGCTGTGTCCTGCTATATCCCCCGCTGTGTCCCTCGCTGTGTTCTGCTGTGTCCCCCGCTCTGTCCCTGCTGTGTCCCTGCTGTGTCCCCGCTGTGTTTCCCACTGTGTCCCGCTGTGTACCATTCTGTGTCCCCCGCTGTGTCCCTGATGTGTCCCCGCTGTGTCCCGCTGTGTCCCGCTGTGTCCCGCTGTGTCTCTCCTGTGTTCCCTGCTGTGTCCCGCTGTGTCCCGCGCTGTGTCCCCCGCTGTGCCCCGCTGTGTACCCCACTGTGTCCCGCTGTGTCCTCGCTGTGTCCCGCTCTGTCTCCCCCTTGTCCCCCGTCGTGTCCCGTGGTGTCCCGATTTGTCCCCCACTGTGTCCAACAGTGAGTCCCAACTGTGTCCCCTCTGTGTCCCGCTATGGCCTCCCTGTGTCCCCCACTGTGTCCCGCTGTGTTCCCCGCTTGGTCCCGCTGTGTCTACTGCTGTGTCCCCGCTGTGTCCCACTGTGTCCCTGCTGTATCAACGCTGTGTCCCGCTGTGTCCCGCTGTGTCCTCGCTGTGTTCCCCGCTGGGTTCCGCTGTGTACCCCTCTGTGTCCCCCGCTGTGTCCCGCTGTGTCCTCCGCTGTGTCTCCGTTGTGTCCCGCTCCGTCCCCCGCTGTGTCCCGCTGTGTCCCCCGCTGTGTCCCGCTGTGTACCCCACTGTGTCCAGCTGTGTCACCGCTGTGTCCCACTGTGGCCCCTCTCTGTCTCCGCTGTCCCCTGCTATTTCCTCCGCTGTGTCCCGCTGTGTCCTCGCAGTGTCCCCTGCTGTATCCCGCTGTGTCCTCGCTGTGTCACCCGCTGTGTCCCGCTGTGTCCCCCGCTGTGTCCTGCTGTGTCCCGCTGTTTCCCTGCTGTGACCCGCTGTGTTCCACTGTGTTCCCGTTGTGTTCCAGCTGTGTCCCGCTGTGTACCCCGCTCTGTCCAGCTTTGTCCCCGCTGTGTCTCGCTTTGTCCCACGCTCTGTTCCCCACTGTGTTCCGCCGTGTCCCCCGCTGTGTCCTGCTGTGTCCCCGCAGGGTCACCGCTGTTTCCCGCTGTGTCCCGCTGTGTTCCGTGGTGTCCCGCTTTGTCCCCTGCTGTGTCCCCAGCTGAGTCCCTGCTGTGTCCCCGCTGTGTCAAGCTGTGTCCTCGCTGTGTCCCCTGCTGTCTCCCGCTCTGTCCCCCACTGTGTCTCATGCTTTGTCTCCGCTGTGTCCCACTGTGCCCCGCTGTGTCCCGCTGTGTCCCCCACTGTGACCTTTTGTGTCCCCAGCTGTGTACCCCGCTGGGTCCCGCTGGGTCCCGCTGTGTCCTCGCTGTATTTCATGCTGTGTTTCGCTGTGTCCCCCGCTGTGTCCCGCTGAGTCCCGCTGTGTACTGCTGTGTCCCCCGCTGAGTCCCGCTGTGTCCCGGCTGTGTCCCACTGTGTCCCACTTGTGTCCCACGCTGTGTCCCCCGCTGTGTCCCCCTGTGTCCCCCGCTGTGTCCCGCTGTGTCCACTGCAGTGTCCCCGATGTGTCTGTTGTTTCAAGCTGTGTCCTGCTTTGTCCTCGCTGTGTCCCCCTCTGTGTCCCTGATGTGTCCCCACTGTGTCCCGCTGTGTCCCGCTGTGTACTGCTGTGTCCATCGCTGAGTCCCGCTGTGTCCCCACTGTGCACCAATGTGTCCTCGCTGTGTCCCCCGCTGTGTCCCCCGCTGTGTCCCGCTGTGTCCTCACTGTGTCCTGCTCTGTCTCTCCCTTGTCCCCCGCTGTGTCCTCGCTGTTTCCCCCGTTGTTTCCCGCTGTGTCCTCGCTGTGTCCCCCGCTGTGTCCCGCTGTGTCCTGCTATGTCCTCGCTGTGTCTCACGCTGTGTTCCGCTGTGTCCTCGGTGTTTCCCCCGATGTGTCCCCTTGTGTCCCCAGCTGTGTACCCCGCTGTGTCCCGCTGTGTACCCACTGTATCGACGCTGTGTCCCGCTTGGTCCCTCTGTGTCCTCGCTGTGTCCACAGCTGTTTCCCGCTCTGTCCCCCGCTGAGTCCCGCTGTGTCCCCCGCTGTGTCCCGCTGTGTCCACTGCTTTGTCCCCACTGTGTCCCGCTGTTTTCCCCGCTGTGTCCCGCTGTGTCCTCGCTGTGTCCCCCGCTGTGTCCTGCTGTGTCCTCGCTGGGTCCCCCGTTTTGTCCCACTGTGTCCGCCACTGTGTCCCGCTGTGTCCCCCGTTCTGTCCCCCGCTGTGTACCGCTGTGTCCCCCACTGTGTCCGGCTGGGTCCACTGCTGTGTCCCCGCTGTGTACCGCTGTGTCCCCCGCTGTGTCCCGCTGTGTCCCCCGCTGTGTCCCGCTGTGTCCTCGCTGTGTCCCCCGCTTTGTCCCGCTGTGTCCCCCGCTGTGTCCCGCTGTGTCCTGCTGTGTCCCCCGCTGTGTCCCGACTGTATTCCCGCTTTGTCCCGCTGTGTACCCCGCTGTGTCCAGCTGTGTCACTGCTGTGTCCCACTGTGGCCCCTCTCTGTCTCCGCAGTCCCCCGCTGTTTCCCCCGCTGTGTCCCGCTGTGTCCTCGCTGTGTCCCCTGCTGTGTCCCGCTGTGTCCCTGCTGTGACCCGCTGTGTCCCACTGTGTTCCCGCTTTGTCCCAGCTGTGTCCTGCTGTGTAACCCGCTGTGTCCAGCTTTGTCCCCGCTGTGTCTCGCTTTGTCCCACGCTCTGTCCCCCACTGTGTTCCGCTGTGTCCCCGCAGGGTCACCGCTGTTTCCCGCTGTGTCCCGCTGTGTTCCGTGGTGTCCCGCTTTGTCCCCCGCTGTGTCCCCCGCTGAGTCCCCGCTATGTCTCCGCTGTGTCCTGCTGTGTCCTCGCGGTGTCCCCCGCTGTCTCCCGCTCTGTCCCCTCTGTGTCTCATGCTTTGTCTCCGCTGTTTCCCGCTGTGTCCCTCTGTGTCCCGCTGTGTCCCCACTGTGTCCCCTTTGTGTCCCCCCTGTGTCCCCTGCTGTTTCCCGCTGTGTCCCTCTGTGTCCCGTTGTGTCCGCGCTGTGTCCCCCACTGTCTCCCGCTTTGTCCCACGCTGTGTCCCGCTGTGTCCCGATGTGTCCTCGCTATGTCCCCCGCTGTGTCCCGCTGTGCCCCCGCTGTGTCCCCCGCTGTGTCCCACGCTGTGTCCCACGCTGTGTCCCACTGTGTCCCTGCTCTGTCCCCGCTGTGTCCCCCGCTGTGTCCTGCTGTGTCCCCGCTGTGTCCCTGCTGTCCCCCGCTGTGTCCCCCGCTCTGTCCCCGCTGTTTCCCTCTGAGTCCTGCTGTGTCCTCGCTTGTCCCCTTTTGTGCCCCGCTGTGTCCTTGCTGTGTCCCTCTGTGTCCAGCTGTGTCCAGCGCTCTGTCCCCCGCTGAGTCCCCCGCTCTATCCCCGCTGTGTCCTCGCTGTGTCCCCGCTATGCACTGCTGTGTCCCGCTGTGTCCCGCTGTGTCCCGCTGTGTTCCCGTTGTGTCCCCCACTGTCCCCCACTGTGTCCCGCTGTGTCCCCGCTGTCCCCCTCAGTGTCCCCCGCTGTGTCCCACTGTGTTCCCCGCTGTGTCCCGCTGTGTCCCCCACTGTGTCCCTCTGTGTCCCCCTCTGTGTCACTCTGTGTCCACCGCTGTGTCCCCACTGTGTCCCGGCTGTGTCCCGCTGTGTCCCCGTTGTCCCCCGCTGTGTCCCGCTGTGTCACGCTGTGTTCCCCGCTGTGTCCCACTATGTCCCACTGTGTCCCCCTCTGTGTCCCCGCTGTGTCCCACTGTGTCCCTCGCTGTGTCCCCGCTGTGTCCCACTGTGTCCCAGCTGTGTTCCCCGCTGTGTCCCGCTGTGTACCCCTATGTGTCTCCCTCTGTGTCCCGCTGTGTCCCCTGCTGTGTCCCGCTGTGTCCCGCTGTGTCCCGCTGTGAACTGCTGTGTCCCCAGCTGTGTCCCACTGTGTCCCCTGCTTGTACCGCTGTGTCTACTGCTGTGTCCCTGCTGTGTCCCGCTGTGTCCCGCTGTGTCCCACTGTGTCCCGCTCTGTCCTCGCTGTGTCCCCGCTGTGTCCTCTGCTGTGTCCCCCGCTTTGTCCCACTGTGTCCACCACTGTGTCCCCCGCTGTGTCCCCGCTGTGTCCCTGCTTGGTTCCCGCTGTGTCTCGCTATGTCCCATGCTCTGTCCCGCACTGTGTTCCGCTGTGTCCCCCGCTGTGTCCCGCTGTGTCCCCCGCTGTGTCCCGCTGTCTCCCGCTGTGTCCCGTGGTGTCTCGCTTTGTCCCTCGCTGTGTCCCCCGGTGA
>NW_012290186.1:0-1579 GCF_000151885.1 Dipodomys ordii | reverse complement strand
GTCCCCCGATGTGTCCCTTTGTGTCCCCAGCTGTGTACCCGCTGTGTCCCGCTGTGTCCCCGCTGTGTTTCCTGGCGGTATCCCGCTGTGTCCCCACTTTGTCCCCCGCTGTGTCCCACTGTGTCCCGCTGTGTACCCAGCTGTGTCGTGCTATGTTCTGCAGTGTCCCCGCTGTGTCCCGCTGTGTCCCGTTGTGTCCCGTGGTGTACCGCTTTGTCCCCTGCTGTGACTTCCTGTGAGTCCCCCCAGTGTCCAGCTGTGTCCTCCCTGTGTCCCCCGCTGTGTCCCCCGTTGTGTCCCGCTGTGTGTACTGCTGTCTCCCTGCTGTGTCCCGCTGTGTCCCGCTGTGTCCTCGCTGTGTCCCACGCTGTGTTCCGCTGTGTCCTCGCTGTGTCCCCCGATGTGTCCCCCGTTGTGTCCCGCTGTGTCTACTGCTGTGTCCCTGCTGTGTCCCGCTGTGTCCCGCTGTGTCCCTGCTGTATCGACGCTGTGTCCCGCTGGGTCCCGCTGTGTCCTTGCTGTGTTCCCCGCTGTGACCCGCTGTGTACCCCTCTGTGTCCCCCTCTGTGTCCCGCTGTGTCCCCTGCTGTTTCCCGATGTGTCCCGCTGTGTCCCGCTGTGAACTGCTGTGTCCCCCGCTGTGTCCCGCTGTGTCCCACTGTGTCCTCCACTTGTCCCGCTGTGTATACTGCTGTGTCCCTGCTGTGTCCCGCTGTGTTCCGCTGTGTCCCGCTGTGTCCTCGCTGTATCCCATGCTGTGTTCCGCTGTGTCCTCGCTATGTCCCCAGATGTGTCCCTTTGTGTCCACAGCTGTGTAACCCGCTGTGTCCAGCTGTGTCCCCGCTGTGACCTCGCTGTGTTCCCCGCGGTTTCCCACTGTGTCCCGCGGTGTACCCTGCTGTGTCCTGCTGTGTTCCCGCAGTTTCCCCGCTGTGTCCCGCTGTGTCCCGCTGTGTCCAGTGGTGTCCCGCTTTGTCCCCCGCTGTGTCTTCCAGTGAGTCCCCGCAGTGTCCCGCTGTGTCCTCCCTGTGTTCCCCGCTGTGTCCCGCTGTGTCCCCCACTGTGTCCCTCTGTGTCCCCCTCTGTGTCACTCTGTGTCCACCGCTGTGTCCCCACTGTGTCCCGGCTGTGTCCCGCTGTGTCCCCGTTGTCCCCCGCTGTGTCCCGCTGTGTCACGCTGTGTTCCCCGCTGTGTCCCACTATGTCCCACTGTGTCCCCCTCTGTGTCCCCGCTGTGTCCCACTGTGTCCCTCGCTGTGTCCCCGCTGTGTCCCACTGTGTCCCAGCTGTGTCCCCCGTTGTGTCCCTCTGTGTCCACACTGTGTCCCGCTGTGTTCCTGCTGTGTCCCCCTATGTCCCGCTATGTCCGGCTGTGTCCCCCGCTGTGACCTGCTGTGTTCCGCTGCGTCCCTCGCTGTGTCCCTCTGTGTCCTGCTGTGTCCCGCTGTGTCCCACTGTGTCCTTGCTGTGTCCCCGCTGTGTCCTCCGCTGTGTCCCCCACTTTGTCCCGCTGTTTCCCCCACTGTGTCCCCCACTGTGTCCCTGCTGTGTCCCTGCTTGGTCCGGCTGTGTTCCACTG
>NW_012290185.1:0-3479 GCF_000151885.1 Dipodomys ordii | reverse complement strand
TCAACAGCAGGACACAGCGGGGACACAGCGGGGACACAGCGGGACACAGCAGGTCACAGCGGGGGACACAGCGGGACACTGCGGGACACAGCCGGGGGACACAGCGGTGGACAGCATGGGACAGAGAATGGACACAGGAGGACACAGAGGGGACACAGCTAGACACAGAAGGGTACACAGCGGGACACAGCGGACACACAGCGGGGACAGAGCTGGACACAGAGGGACACAGAAGGGACAGAGCGAGGACACAGCCGGACACAGCGAAACACAGCGTGACACAGTGGGGACACAGCAGGGGACACAGCGGGACACAGTGGGGAACACAGCGGGACACAGCGGGGTACACAGCAGGGACAAAGAAGGACACAGCGGGGAACACAGCGAGGACACAGCGGGACACAGCGGTGACACAGCGGGACACAGCTGGGGACACTGGGGGACACAGCGGGACACAGAGAGACACAGCAAGGACACAGCGGGGGACAGTGGGGGACACAGCAAGGCACAACGGGGTCACAGCAGTGGACACAGCGGGACACAGCGGGACACAGCGGGGGACACAGTGGGACACAGCCGGGGACACAGCGAGGACACAGCAGGACACAGCGGGACATATTGTGGAACAAAGCGGGAGACAGCGGAGGACACAGCGAGGACACAGCGGGACACAGCGGTGACACAGAGGGGACTCAGCGGGGGACACAGCGGGGGACTAACCGTGACACCAAGGGACACAGTGTGACACAGCAGGGGACTTAGAGGGGGACACAACGGGACACAGAGGGGAACACAGCGAGGACACAGCGGGACCCAGCTGGACACAGCGGGGGATACAGCGGGCACACAGCGGGACACAGCGGGACAAAGCGGGGGATACAGTGGGGGACAGAGCGGGACACAGCGGGACACAGCGGGACACAGCAGGACACAGCAGGAGACACAGCGGGACACAGAGGGGGACACAGAGGGGTACACAGCGGGACACAGCGGGGAACACAGCGAGGACAGAGCGGGGACACAGCGGGACACAGCGGGTTACACAGCTGGGGACACAAAGGGACACTTAGGGGGACATAGCGAGGACACAGCGGAACACAGCGTGGGACACAGCGAGGACACAGCTGGACACAGCAGGACACAGCGGAACACAGCGGGACACAGCGAGGACACAGCGGAAAACAGTGTGGGACACAACGAGGACACAGCTGACACAGCGGGACACAGCAGCGACACTGCGGGAACATAGCAGGACACAGCAGGGTACACAGCGGGACACAGTGGGACACATCGGGGGACAAAGGGGGGACCCAGCGGGACCCAGCGAGGAAACACAGCGAGGACACAGCGGGACACAGCGGGGACACTGCGGGAACATAGCAGGACACAGCAGGGTACATGCGAGACACAGTGGGACACAGCGGGGGACAAAGCGGGGACAAAGCGGGACACAGTGAGGAAACACAGTGAGGACACAGCGGGACACATTGTGGGACAAAGCGGGAGACAGCGGGGGACACAGCGAGGACACAGCGGGACACAGCGGGGACACAGAGGGGACTCAGCGGGGGACACAGCGGGGGACAAAGCAGGACACCACAGGAACCAGTGTGACACAACGGAACACAGCGGGGACACTGCGGGGACACAGCGAGACAAAGCGGGGGACGCATCGGGACCCAGCGGGACACAGCGGGGGACACAGTGGGACACAGCAGGTACATAGCGGGGGACACAGCGGGACACAGAAGGACACAGCGGAGGACAAAGCGGGACACAGCGGGGACACAGCGGGACACAGCAGGGGACACAGCGGGACATAGCGGGGGACCAGCAGTACACAGCGGGACACAGCGGGACACAGCGTGAGACACAGCGGGACACAGAGGTGGACACAGAGGGGTTCACAGCAGGACACAGCGGGGAACACAGCAAGGACACAGCGGTGACAAGCAGGACACAGCGGGTTACACAGCTGGGGTCACAGAGGGACACATCAGGGGACATAGCGAGGACACAGAGGAAAACAGCGTGGGACACAGCGAGGACACAGCGGGACACAGCGGGTTACACATCTGGGGACACAAAGGGACACATCGGGGGACATAGCGAGGACACAGCGGAGCACAGCGTGGGACACAGCGAGGACAAAGCGGGACACAGCGATTCACAGCGGAACACAGCGGGACAAAGCAGGGACACAGCAGTAGACACAGCGGGACAAGCGGGGGGCACAGTGGGACACAGCGGGACACAGCGGGGGACACAGCAGTTCACAGCGGGACACAGCGGGACACAGCGGGACACAGCAGGGGACACAGCGGGACACAGAGGGGGACACAGAGGGGTACACCGGGACACAGCGGGACACAGCGTGGGACAAAGCGGGGGACATAGCTGGGCACAGAGCTGGACACCACGGAACACAGTGGGACACAGCAGGAAACAGCGGAGAGCCTGCGGGGACACAGCGGGACACAGCGGGGAACACAGCGGTACACAGTGGGGACACAGCGGGACACAGCGGGACACAGGGGAGACACAGCGGGACACACCAGGGACACAGCGGGGACACAGCGGGACACAGCGGGTCCCAGCACGGACACAGCGGGACACAGCGGGACACAGCGGGGGACACAGAGAGACACAGCGGGGGACACAGCGAAGACACAGCGGGACACAGCCGGGGACACAGCGAGGATACAGCGGGACATAGCAGGGAAACAGTGGGACACAACGGGGACAGAGCAGTGGACTAGCGGGGGACACAGCAGGACACAGCTGGGGACACAGCGGGGGACACAGCGGGACACAGCTGGACACAGCGGGGGATACAGGTGGGACACAGCGGGACACAGCGGGACACAGAGGAGGACACAGAGGGGTACACAGCGGGACACAGCGGGGAACACAGCGAGGACACAGCGGGGACACAGCGGGACACACCATGTTACACAGCTGGGGACACAAAGGGACACATCGGGGGACATAGCGAGGACACAGTGGAACACAGCGTGGCACACAAAGAGGTCACAGCGGGACACAGCGGGACACAGCGGAACACAGCGGGACACAGCAGGGACACAGCAGTAGACACAGCGGGACAAGCGGGGGACACAGCGGGACACAGCGGGACACAGCGGGGGACACAGCAGTTCACAGCGGGACACAGCGGGACACAGCAGGGGACACAGCGGGACACAGAGGGGAACACAGAGGGCTACACAGCGGGACACAGCGGGACACAGCGGGACACAGCGTCGATACAGCGGGGACACAGCGGGACACAGCGGGTACACACCTGGGGACACAAAGGGACACATCGTGGGACACAGCGAGGACACAGCGGAACACAGCGTGGGGACACAGCGAGGACACAGCGGGACACAGCGGGACACACCAGGTTACACAGCAGTAGACACAGCGGGGACACAGCGGGGACTCATCGGGGGGACACAGCGGGGGGACAAAGTGGGACA
>NW_012290184.1:0-1958 GCF_000151885.1 Dipodomys ordii | reverse complement strand
GCGGGACACAGCGGGACACAGCGGGGACACAGCGGGGAACATTAGAAGACAGAGAGGGGACACAGCAGGACACAGCGGGTACACAGCTGGACACAGCGGGGTACACAGAGGGACACAGCGGGCACACAGCGGGGACACAGAGGGACACAACGGTACACAGCGGGGATACAGTGGGACACAGCGGGACAAAGCGGCAGACACAGCGGGACACAGCAGGCACACAGCGGGGACACAGCGGGACACAGCGGGACACAGCGGGGACAGAGCGGGACACAGCCGGACACAGCGCGACACAGCAGGGGACACAGCGGGACACAGTTGGGGACCCAGTGAGGACACAGCGGGACACAGCAGGGGACACAGCGAGGACACAGCTGGGGACACAGCGGGGGACACTACGGGACACAGAGGGAAACACAGCAAGGACACAGCGGGACACAGCGTCGATACAGCGGGGACACAGCGTTACACAGCGTGGTACACAGCTTTGGACACAACGGGACACAGTGGGGGCACAGCCGGACACAGCCGGACACAGTGGGACACAGCAGGGACAAAGCGTGAGACACAGCGGGGGACAGAGAGGGAGAAAGCAGGGGACACAGCGAGGACACAGCGGGACACAGCGGTGACACAATGGGGACTCAGCGGGGGACACAGCGGGACACAGCGGGGGACACAGTTGTACACAGCGGGGGACACTGCGGGACACAGTGTGGGACAGAGCGTGGGACACAGCGAGACACAGAGGGTACAAAGCTGGACACAGCGGGGTACAGAGAGGGACACAGCAGGGACACAGCGGGGAAACAGCGAGGACACAGCGGCACACAGTGGGGGACACAGCAAGGACAGAGTGGGACACAGCGGGGGACTAAGCGGGACATAGCGGGGGACACAGCGGGGACACAGCGGGACACAGCTTGGGACACAGGAAGGACACAGAGGTACACAGCGGGGGACAGAGCGAGGACACATTGGGACACAGCGGGACTCAGCGGGGGACACAGCAGTACACAGCGGGACACAGCGGGACACAGAGGGGTACAAAGCGGGACACAGCCAGAAACACAGCGCGGACACAGCAGGACACACCGGGACACAGCGTCAATACAGCGGGGACAGAGAGGGTCACAGCAGGAACACAGCGGGACACAGCAGGACACAGCGGGACACAGCGGGGGACCCAGCAAGGACACAGCGGGGAACACAGCGAGGACACAGCGGGGGACACAGCAGGTGACACAGCGGCACACAGCGGGGAACACAGCGAGGACACAACGGGACACAGCGGGACACAGCGTCGATACAGAGGGGACTCAGCGGAGGACACAGCGGGGGAAACAGCGGGGGACAAAGTGGGACACCACGGGACACAGTGTGACACAGCGGGACACAGCGGGGACACTGCGGGGACACAGCAGGACAAAGCGGGGGACATAGCGGGACACAGCGGCACACAGCGGGGGACACACCGGGGGACAGCGGAAACAGAGATGGGCCACAGCGGGACACAGCGGTGACATAGCTGGACACAGCGGGGTACACAGCGGGACACAGCGGGCACACCGGGGACACAGCGGGACACAGCGGGATACAGTGGTGACAAAGTGGGACACAGCGGGGTACACAGCGGGACACAGCGGGCACACCGGGGACACAGCGGGACACAGCGGGACACAGCGGGAACACAGCTGGACACAGCGGGGTACACAGTGGGACACAGGGGGCACACAGTGGGGACACAGCGGGGGACACAGCGGGACACAGCGGGTCACAGCGGGGGACACAGCGGGGGACACAGCGGGGGACAGCAGAGGACAGAGAGGGGACAAAGCGGCGACAAAGAGGGGACGCAGCTGGGGACACAGCGTGGGACAAAGTGGGACACCACAGGACACAGTGTTACACAGCGGGACACAGCGGGGACACTGCGGGACACAGCAAGATAAAGCGGG
>NW_012290183.1:0-7668 GCF_000151885.1 Dipodomys ordii | reverse complement strand
TCAGACAGAGGGGGACACAGCGAGGACACAGCGGGACACAGAGGGGGAAACAGCGGGACACAGCGGTAGACAAAGGGGGACAGAGCAGGGGACACAGCGGGACACAGCGGTGGAAAGAGCGGTACACAGAGGTGGACACAGCGAGGACCCAGCGGGACCCAGCGGGACACAGCGTCGATACAGTGGGGACAGAGTGGGCCACAGCGGGACACAGCAGGAACAAAGCAGTAGACACAGCAGGACACAGCAGGGGACACAGCGAGACACAGCCGGGGACACAGGGAGGACAGAGCGGGACACAGCGAGGACACAGCAGGGACTCAGCGGGGGACACAGCGGGGGACAAAGCGGGACACCACGGGACACAGCAGAACACAGCGGGGACAAGGAGGAGACAGAGCAGGACACAGCGAGGACACAGCGGGGACTCAGCGGTGGACACAGCGAGGGACAAAGCGGGACACCACGGGACAGCGCGGGACACAGCGGGGACAAGGGGGAGACAGAGCGCGACACAGCGAGGACACAGCGGGACACAGCGGGGGACACAGCGGGACAAAGCAGGGTACACAGCAGGGGACACAGCGGGACACAGCGGGGTACCCAGCGGGAAACAGCGGGGGGCCCAGGGAGGACACAGCAGGACACAGCGGGGGACACAGACAGGAAAACAGCAGGGGACACACCGGGGGACACAGCGGGACCCAGCGGGACCCAGCGGGACACAGCGTCGATACAGCGGGGATACAGCGTTACACAGTGTGGTACACATCTGTGGACACAAGGGGACACAGTGGGGGCACAGCGGGACACAGCGGGACACAGTGGGACAAAGCGAAGACAAATCGTGAGATACAGCGGGGGACAGAGTGGGAAACAGCGGGGGACACAGGGAGGACACAGCAGGGCACAGCGGCACACAGCAGGGACAGAGCAGGACACAGCTGGACACAGCGGGGAACACAGCGAGGACACAGAGGGACACAGCGTCGATACAGCGGGGATACAGCGTTACACAGCGTGGTACACATATGTGGACATAACGGGACACAGTGGGGGCACAGCGGGACACACGGAGACACAGTGGGACACAGCGAGGACAAATCGTGAGACGAAGCAGGGGACAGAGCGGGAGACAGCGGGGGACACATCGAAGACACAGCAGGACACAGCGGGACACAGCAGGGACAGAGCGGGACACAGCGGGACACAGAGGGACACAGCGGGGGACCCAGCGACGACACATTGGGACACAGCGGGGGACACAGCGAGGACACAGCGGGACACAGCGAGGGACCCAGCGAGGACACAGCGGGACACAGCGGGGTACCCAGCGAGGACACAGCGGGACACAGCGGGGGACACAGCGGGACACAGCGGAGGACCCAGCGAGGACACAGAGGGACACAGCGGGGGACACAGCGAGGACAGAGCGGGGGACACAGCGGGGGACACTGCGGGACAGAGTGGGGAACACAGCGAGGACACAGCGGGACACAGCGTCGATACAGCGGGGACACAGCGTTACACAGCGTGGTACACATCTGTAGACACAACGGGACACAGTGGGGGCACAGCAGGACACAGTGGGACACAGAGAGGACAAATCGTGAGACGTAGCGGGGGACAGAGCGGGAGACAGCGGGGGACACAGGGAGGACACAGCAGGACACAGCGGGACACAGCAGGGACAGAGCGGGACACAGCGGGACACAGCGAGGGACACAGCGGGACACAGTGGGGGACCCAGCGAGGACACAGCAGGACACACCGGGGAACACAGCGAGGACACAGCGGGTGACACAGCGGGGGACACTGCGAGACACAGCCGTGAACACAGCGAGGACACATCGGGACCCAGCGGGACACAGCGTCGATACTGCGGGGACACAGCATTACACAGCGTGGTACACAGCTGTGGACACAACGGGACACAGTGGGGGCACAGCGGGACACAGCGGAACACAGTGGGACACAGCGGGGACAAAGCGTGAGACACAGCGGGGGACAGAGCGGGAGACAGCAGGGGACACAGCGAGGACACAGCGGGACACAGCGGGGGAAACAGCGGGACACAGCGGTGGACACAGGGGGAGAGAGCGGGGGACACAGCGGGACACAGCGGTGGAAACAGCGGGACACAGCGGTGGAAACAGCGGGACACAGCGGTGGACCCAGCAAGGACCCAGCGGGACCCAGCGGGACCCAGTGTCGGTACAGCTGGGATACAGCCTTACACAGCGTGGTACACATCTGTGGACACAACGCGACACAGTGGGGGCACAGCGAGGACAAATCGTGAGACGAAGCGGGGGACAGAGCGGGAGACAGCGGGGGACACAGCGAGGACACAGCAGGACACAGCGGGACACAGCAGGGAACACGGCGAGGACACAGTGGGACCCAGCGGGACCCAGTGTCGATACAGCGGGGATACAGCGTTACACAGTGTGGTACAAATCTGTGGACACAAGGGGACACAGTGGGGGCACAGCGGGACACAGCGGGACACAGTGGGACACAGCAAGGACAAATCGTGAGACGAAGCGGGGGACAGAGCGGGAGACAGCGGGGGACACAGCGAGGGCACAGCGGGGGACACACCGGGGGACACAGCGGAACACAGCAGGGAACACAGCGAGGACACAGCGGGACCCAGCAGGACACAACGTAGATACAGCGGGGATACAGCGTTACACAGTGTGGTACACATCTGTGGACACAAGGGGACACAGTGTGGGCACAGCGGGACACAGCGGGACACAGTGGGACAAAGCAAGGACAAATCGTGAGACACAGCGAGGGACAGAGCTCGAGACAGCGGGGGACACAGCTAGGACACAGCAGGGAACAGCGGGACACAGCAGGGACAGAGCTGGACACAGCGGGACACAGCGGGGGACCCAGCGGGACCCAGCAGCGAACCCAGCGAGGACACAGCAGGACAAAGCGGGGGACACAGCGGTGACAAAGCTGGACACAACGGAGTACATAGCAGGACCCAGCGGGACACAGCGTCGATAGAGCAGGGACACAGCATTATACAGTATGGTACACAGCTGTGGACACAACGGGACACAGTGGGACACAGCAGGGCAAAGCGTGAGACACAGTGGGGGACAGAGAGTGAGACAGCGGGGGACACAGCGAGGACACAGCGGGACACAGCGGGGGAAACAGCGGGACACAGCGGTGGACACAGGGGGACAGAGCGGGGGACACAGCGGGACACAGCGGGGGAAACAGCGGGACACAGCGGTGGACACAGCGGGACAGAGCGGGGACACAGCGGGACACAGCGGTGGACACAGCGGGACACAGCGGTGGACACAGCGAGGACACAGCGGGACCCAGTGGGATACAGCGTCGATACAGCGGGGACAGAGTGGGCCACAGCGGGGTACACAGCTGGGCACACAACGGGGCACATCGGGGGACACAGCAAGGACTCAGCGGAACACAGCGTGGGACACAGTGAGGACACAGGGGGACACAGCGGGACACAGCGGGACACAGCAGGAACACAGCAGTAGACACAGCGGGAAACAGCAGGGGACACAGCGGGACACAGCGGGGGACACAGGGAGGACAGAGCGCGACACAGCAGGGACACAGCGGGGACTCAGCGGGGGACACAGCGGGGGACAAAGCTTGCCACCACGGGACACAGAGGGAAACAGCGGTGACCCTGCGGGGACACAGCGGGACACAGTGGGGGACACAGCAAGGACACAGTGGGGGACAGAGCGAGACACAGCGGCACACAGCGGGGGACACAGCAAGGACACAGTGGGACACAGCGGGGGACACAGCGGGACACAGCGGGGGACACAGCAGGACACAGCGGGGGACACAGCGGGACACAGCGGGGACACAGCGGGACACAGCGGGTCCCAGCAGGACACAGCGGGACACAGCGGGACACAGCGGGGGACACAGAGGGATACATCGGGGGACACAGCGAAGACACAGCGGGACACAGCGGGGCCACAGCGAGGACACAGCGGGACATAGTGGGGGAAACAGCGGGACACAACGGGGACACAGCAGTGGACACAGTGGGACACAGCGGGGGACACAACGGGACACAGCTGGACACAGCGGGGGATACAGGTGGGACACAGTGGGACACAGTGGGGACACAGCGAGGACCCAGCGGGACCCAGCGGGCCACAGCTTTGATACAGCTTGGACACAGTGGGAGACACAGCGGGACACAGAGGGGGACACAGAGGGGTACACAGCGGGACACAGCGGGGAACACAGCGAGGACACAGTGGGGAAACAGCGGGACACAGCGGGTTACACAGCTGGGGACACAAAGGGACACATCGGGGGACATAGCGAGGACACAGCGGAACACAGCGTGGGACACAGCGAGGACACAGCGGGACACAGCGGGGGACACAGTGGGACACAGCGGGGGACACAGCGAGGACACAGCGGGACACAGCGGGACACATTGTGGGACAAAGCGGGAGACAGCGGGGGACACAGCGAGGACACAGCGGGACACAGCGGGGACACAGAGGTGACTCAGCGGGGACACAGCGGGGGACAAGAGCGGGACACAGCGGGGACACAGTGGGACACAGCGGGACACAGCGAGGGACAGAGCGGGACACTGAGGGGGACAGAGCGGGGGACACATCGGGACACTGCGGGGACAGAGCGGGATACACAGTGGCCCACAGCGGAGACACAGCAGAGACATAGCGAGACACAACAGGACACAGCGGGACACCGCGGGGGACACAGCGGGACACAGCGGGACACAGCGGGGGACACAGTGGGACACAGCAGGGACAGAGCGGGGGACACAGCGGGACACAGAGGGACACAGCGGAGGACAAAGCGGGACACAGTGGGACACAGCGGGGACACAGCGGGACACAGCAGGGGACACAGCGGGACACAGCAGGGGACACAGCCAGGGACACAGCGGGACAAATCGGGGGACACAGCGGGGACACAGCGGGACACAACAGGACACAGCGAGAACTCAGCGGGTGACAAAGCGGGGACACAGCGGGACAAAGCGGGTGACATTGGGGACACAGCGTGGGACAACAGGGACACAGCGGGACAGAGCATGGACACAGCGGGGGACACAGCGGGACATAGCGGCACACAGGGGGGACACAACGTGGGACAGCAGGGACACAGCGGGACACAGGGGGGACACAGCAGGGGACACAGCGGAGGACACATCGGGAAAGCGCAGGACACAGCGGGACACAGGGGGACACAGCGAAACACAGCGGGGACACAGCAGAACACAGCGGGACACAGCACGGACATACCGGAGAACAGGGGACACAGCCCGGACACAGCGGGGGACACAGTGGGGCAAAGTGGAGGACACAGAGGGGGACACAGTGGTACACAGCGGGGGACACAGCGGGGGCACAGCGGGGACACATTGGGACACAGCGAGGACACAGCCGGACACAGCAGGACACAGTGGGGACACAGTTGGACACAGCGGGACACAGCGGGGGACACAGAGGGACACAGCGGGGGACACAGCGGGACACAGTGGGGGACACAGGGAGGACACAGCGGGACACAGCGGGGACTCACCGGGGGACACAGCGGGGGACAAAGCGGGACACCACAGGACACAGCGGGACACAGCGGGACACAGCGGGGACACTGCGGGAACATAGCAGGACACAGCAGCGTACACAGCGGGACACAGTGGACACAGCGGGGACAAAGCGGGGACACAGCGGGACACAGCCAGGAAACACAGCGAGGACGCAGTGGGACACAGCATGGGACAAACGGGAGACAGCGGGAGACACAGCGAGCACACAGCGGAACAGAGCGGGGACACAGAGGGGACTCAGCGGGGGACACAGCGGGGGACAAAGCAGGACACCACGGGACCCAGTGTGACACAACGGAACACAGTGGGGACACTGCGGGGACACAGCGAGACAAAGCGAGGGACAGCGGGGGACACAGCGGGACACAGTGGGGGTAACAACTGGACACAGCGGGACACAGCGGGGACAAAGAGGGGGACATAACGGGGGACAGAGCGGGACACAGCGGGGACCCAGCAGGACCCAGCGGGGAAACAGCGGGGACTCAGGGTGGGACACAGAGGGACAAAGGTGGTCACAGCGGGACACAGCGGCAACACAGCAGGGACACATCGGCAGACACAGCCAGACACAGTGGGACACAGTGGGGACAAAGCGGGACACAGCATTGGACACAGTGGGGACAGAGCGCGGGACACAGCGGGGGACACAGCAGGACACAGTGGGGAACACAGCGAGGACCCAGCAGGACCCAGCAGGACACAGCGACGATACAGCAGGGGACACAGCGGGACACAGAGGGACACAGCGGAGGACAGAGCGGAACACAGCGAGGGACACAGGGCGGACACAGCTGGACACAGCGGGGACACAGCGGGACATAGCGGGGGACAGAGCTGGACACAGCGGGGGACACAGGGAGGACACAGCGGGACACAGCGGGGACACAGCGGGGACTGAGCGGGGGACACAGCAGGACACAGCGGGGACAGAGCAGGATACACAGTGGGCCACAGCGGAGACACAGCAGAGACATAGCGGGACACAGCGGGACACAGTGGGACACAGCGGGACACCGCGGGGGACACAGCGGGACACAGCGGGACACAGCGTGGGACACAGTGGGACACAGCAGGGACAGAGCGGGGGACACAGCGGGACACAGAGGGACCCAGCGGAGGACAAAGCGGGACACAGCGGGACACAGCGGGGACACAGCAGGACACAGCAGGGGACGCAGCGGGACACAGCGGGGGACACAGCCAGGGACAGAGCGGGACAAAACGGGAGACACAGCGGGGACACAGCGGGACACAGCGGGACACAACAGGACACAGCGAGAACTCAGTGGGGGACACAGCGGGGACACAGCGGGACAAAGCGGGGGACATTGGGGACACAGCGGGGGACAACGGGGATACAGCGGGACAGAGCATGGACACAGCGGGGGACACAGCTGGACACAGCGGCACACAGCGGGGACACAACGTGGGACAGCAGGGACACAGCGGGACACAGGGGGGACACAGCAGGGGACACAGAGGGGGACACATCGGGACAGCGCGGGACACAGCGGGACACAGGGGGACACAGCGAATCACAGCGGGGACACAGCAGAACACAGCGGGACACAGCACGGACACACCGGCAAACAGCGGGGACACAGCCCGGACACAGCGGGGGACACAGTGGGAAAAAGTGGGGGACACAGAGTGGGAAATAGTGGTACACAGCAGGGGACCCAGCGGGGGACCCAGCGGGGACACATTGGGACACAGCGAGGACACAGCCGGACACAGCGGGACACAGCGGGTACACAGCTGGACACAGCGGGACACAGCGGGGGACACAGTGGGACACAGCGGGGGACACAGCAGGACACAGCCAGGAAACACAGCGAGGACACAGTGGGACACAGCATGGGACAAAAGGGAGACAGCGGGGGACACAGCGAGGACACAGCTGGACACAGCAAGGACACAGAGGGGAATCAGCGGGGGACACAGCGGGAGACAAAGCAGGACAACCTGGGACCCAGTGTGACACAACGGAACACAGTGGAGACACTGCGGGGACACAGCGAGGCAAAGCGGAGGACACAGCGGACAAAGCGTGA
>NW_012290182.1:0-4906 GCF_000151885.1 Dipodomys ordii | reverse complement strand
ACATTGGGACACAGCAGGGACACAGCGGGGACTCAGCGGGGGACACATCGGGATACAGAGGAGAACACAGCGAGGACACAGCGGGACACAGTGAGACACAGCGGGACACAGCGGGGGACACAGCGGGACACAGCGGGGAACACAGGGAGGACATAGCGGGACCCAGCGGGACCCAGCGCCGTTACAGCGGGGACACAGCGGGACACAGCGGGGTGCACAGCTGGGGACACAACGGACACTCGGGGGACACAGCGAGGACACAGCGGGACACAGCGGGACACAGCGGGGACACTGCGGGAACATAGTGGGACACAGCGGCGACACAGATGGGACTCAGCGGGACAAAGTGCGGGACACAGCGGGACACAGCGGGACACAGCTTGGGACACAGCGGGGACAAAGCGGCAGACAGCCAGGGACACAGCGAGGACACAGCGGGACACAGCGGCGACACAGATGGGACTCAGTGGGACATAGCGGGGGACACAGCGGGACACAGCGGGACACAGCGGGGGACACAGCGGGGGACAGCGGAGACAGAGAGGGGCCAAAGCGAGACACAACGGTGACACAGCTGGACACAAAAGAGTACACAACGGGACACAGAGGGCACACAGCGGGGACACAGCGGGACATAGCGGGACAAAGCAGAACACAGCGGGTGTCACAGCAGGACACAGCAGGGGACCCAGCGAGGACACAGCGGGACACAGCGGGAGACACAGCTGGGGCCACAGAGGGACACAGCGGAGAACACATCGAGGACACAGCGGGACCCAGCAGGAGACAGTGTCGATACAGCAGGGACACAGCGGGACACAGCGGGACACAGCGGGACGCAGCTGGGGACACAGCGGGGACACAGTGGGACACAACGGAACACAGCGAGGGACAAAGCGGGAGACAGCGGGGGACACAGCGAGGACACAGGGGGACAGAGCGGCGACACAGAGGGGACTCAGCGGAGGACACAGCGTGGAACAAAGTGGGACACCACGGGACACATTGTTACACAGCGGGACACAGCGGGGACACTGCGGGACACAGCAGGACAAAGCGGGGGACACAGCGGGACACAGCGGGACACAGCGGGGGACCCAGCAGGGGACAGCGGAGACAGACAGTGGCCACAGCGAGACACAGCGGTGACACAACTGGACACAGCGGGATACACTGCGGGACAGAGCGGGCACACAGCAGGGACACAGCGGGACACAGCGTGACACAGCGGGGACACAGGACACATCGTGACAAAGCGGGAGACACAGCGTGACACAGCAGGCACACAGCGGGGACACAGCGGGACACAGCGGGACACAGCGGGGACTAAGCGGGACACAGCTGGACACAGCGGGACACAGCGGTGGACACAGCAACACACAGTGGTGGTCCCAGTGAGGACACAGCAGGACACAGCAGGGACACAGCGAGGACACAGCTGGGGACACAGCGGTGGACACAGCGGGACACAGCGGGGAACACAGTGAGGACACAGCGGGACACAGCGGGGAACACAGCGTCGATACAGCGGGGACACAGCGTTACACAGCGTGGTACACAGCGTGGAACACAGCTGTGGACACAAAGGGACACAGTGGGGGCACAGCCGGACACAGCCGTACACAGTGGGACACAGCGGGGACAAAGCGTGAGACACAGCGGGGGACAGAGTGGGAGACAGTAGAGGACTCAGCGAGGAAACAGCGGCACACAACGGGACACAGCGGGAAACAGAGGTGAACCTGAGGGGACATAGACGGACACAGCGGGACACAGCGGGGACACAGCGAGGACACAGCGGCACACAAAGGGACACAGCGGGAAACAGAGGTGAGCCTGCGGGGACACAGCGGGAAACAGTGGGGGACACAGCGGGACACAGTGTGGGACACAGCGGGACACAACGGGACACAGCAGGGGGACATAGCGAGGACACCACGGAACACATCGGGACACAGCGGGAAACAGAGGTGAACCTGCGGGGACACAGCGGGACACAGTGGGGGATACAATGCGAAACAGCGGGGGACACAGCGGGACACAGTGGGGGACAGAGTGTGGGACACAGCGAAACACAGCGTGGGACACAGCGGGACACAGCGGGGGACCCAGCGAGGACACAGCGGGACACAGCGGAGGACACAGCTGGGGACACAGAGGGACACAGCGGGGAACACAGCGAGGACACAACGGGACCCAGCAGGACACAGAGTCGATACAGCGGAGACACAGGGTTACACAGCGTGGTACCCAGCTGTGGACACAACGGGACAGAGTGGGGGCACAGCGAGACACAGCGGGACACAGCGAGGACACAGCGGGACACATTGGTGACAAAGCGGGGGACACAGCAGGACACAGCAGCGGACACAGCGGGGGACACAGCGGGACACAGTGCGACACAGCGGGGGACACAATGGGGACACAGCGGGACACAGCAGGGGACACAGCGAGGACACAGTGGAACATAGCGGGGGAAACAGAGAGGACACAGCGGGACACAGCGAGACAAAGCGGGTCACAGCGTGGACACAGCAGTAGACACAGCGGGACATAGCAGGGGACACAGCTGGGGACACAACGGGACACAGCAGGGGACACAGCGAGGACAGAGCGGGACACAGCAGGGGACCCAGCGAGGACACAGCAGGACACAGCGGGAGACACAGCTGGGGACACAGCGGGACACAGCGGGGAACACATCGAGGACACAGCGGGACCCAGCAGGAGACAGCGTCGATATAGCAGTGACACAGCGGGACACAGCGGGACGCAGCTGGGGACACAGCGGGGACACAGTGGGACACAGCGGAACACAGCGAGGGACAAAGCGGGAGACAGCGGGGGACACAGCGAGGACACAGGGGGACACAGCGGCGACACAGAGGGGATTCAGCGGGGGACACAGCATGGGACAAAGTGGGACACCACGGGACACAGTGTTACACAGCGGGACACAGCGGGGACACTGCGGGACACAGCAGGACAAAGCGGGGGACACAGCGGGACACAGCGGGCCACAGCGGGGGACCCAGCGCGGACAGCGGAGACAGAGAGTGGCCACAGCAAGACACAGCGGTGACACAACTGGACACAGCGGGATACACAGCGGGACAGAGCGGGCACACAGCGGGGACACAGTGGGACACAGCGGGACAAAGCGGGAGACACAGTGGGACACAGCAGGCACACAGCGGGGACACAACGGGACACAGCGGGGACAAAGCGGGACACAGCTGGACACAGCGGGACACAGCGGTGGACACAGTGACACACAGTGGTGGTCCCAGTGAGGACACAGCAGGACACAGCAGGGACACAGCGAGGACACAGCTGGGGACACAGCGGTGGACACATCGGTACACAGCGGGGAACACAGCGAGGACACAGCAGGACACAGCGGGACACAGCGTCGATACAGCGGGGACACAGCGTCGATACAGCGGGGACACAGCGTGGTACACAGCGTGGAACACAGCTGTGGACACAACGGGACACAGTGGGGGCACAGCCGGACACAGCGGTACACAGTGGGACACAGCGGGGACAAAGTGTGAGACACAGCGGGGGACAGAGAGGGAGACAGTAGAGGACTCAGCGAGGACACAGCGGCACACAACGGGACACAGCGGGAAACAGAGGTGAACCTGCGGGGACACAGCGGCACACAGCAGGACACAGCGGGGACACAGCGAGGACACAGCGGCACACAAAGGGACACAGCGGGAAACAGAGGTGAACCTGCGGGGACACAGCGGGACACAGTGGGGGACACAGCGGGACACAGTGTGGGACACAGCGGTGAAACAGCGGGACACAACGGGACACAGCAGGGGGACACAGCGAGGACACAGCGGGACACAACGGGACACAGCAGGGGGACATAGCGAGGACACCACGGAACACAGCGGGACACAGCGGGAAACAGAGGTGAACCTGCGGGGACACAGCGGGACACAGTGGGGGACACAATGCGAAACAGCGGGGGACACAGCGGGACACAGTGGGGGACAAAGTGTGGGACAGAGCGAAACACAGCGTGGGACACAGCGGGACACAGCAGAAGACAGAGCTGGGGACACAGAGGGACACAGCGGGGAACACAGCGAGGACACAACGGGACCCAGCAGGACACAGAGTCGATACAGCGGGGACACAGGGTTACACAGCGTGGTACCCAGCTGTGGACACAACGGGACAGAGTGGGGGCACAGCGAGACACAGCGGGACACAGCGAGGACACAGCGGGACACATTGGTGACAAAGCGGGGGACACAGCAGGACACAGCAGCGGACACAGCGGGGGACACAGCGGGACACAGTGCGACACAGCGGGGGACACAATGGGGACACAGCGGGACACAGCAGGGGACACAGCGAGGACACAGTGGAACATAGCGGGGGACACAGAGAGGACACAGCGGGACACAGCGAGACAAAGCGGGACACAGCGTGGACACAGCAGTAGACACAGCGGGACATAGCAGGGGACACAGCTGGGGACACAACGGGACACAGCAGGGGACACAGCGAGGACAGAGCGGGACACAGCGTGACACAGCGGGGACACAGCGTTGATACAGCGGGGACACAGCGAGACCCCGCGGGCAACACAGGAAGGAAACAGCGGGACCCAGTGGGACACAGCGTCGATACAGCGGGACACAACGGGGTACACAGCTGGGGACACAACAGGACACAGCGGGGGACACAGCGGTACACAGCGGGACATAGCGGGGGACACAGCGGGACCCAACGGGAGACCCAGCGAGGACACAGAGGGACACAGCGGGGGACACAGGGGGACACAGCGGGGAACACAGCGGGACACAGCGGGGAACACAGCGAGGACACAGCGGGGGACACAGCGGGACACAGCGTCGATACAGCGGGCACACAGCGTTAC